>NW_020956570.1:123440-166581 GCF_003031625.1 Empidonax traillii
AATGTAATTTTTTAGCAGATGGGAGAACAAATCATTAGAATAAGCCTCTCTTGTAAGAAAGTTCTTGAGCCCATAGATAATGGCTGGGCATCTCGTAAACTATTCAATTCCATCAAGTTACTGGGTTCTGTAGATGGATAGCATATAAAGTTTATATTGAGAGAAGAGCAGACTAAATAATTTAAAGGTCCTTTTTGGTCTTACAATCCATAAATATTTTAGTAGAGAAGTACAGTGTGCTGTGATGTGACTGCTTGTTATGCTTCTGGAATCAAGTCACTTGACCAAGTACACTCCTGAAGGCTACGTATGCTGGGTGAAGAATAAAGCACTCTTCTATCACCAAGTAACATGGTATTCCTGATGTCATATGACTTTTCTTTTCCATGAAAGATTGTACATTGATATCTGCCTGCAATGAGATTTCTCAAAAAAAGCTCCCAAATCACTTCTGGGACATAAACTAGCAAAATAGACTGACAGGCAGTCTCAGGAGGGAGTTGAGGTTTTCTACCAACCATCTGTTGTTTAAACAAAACTGAAAAGTTGCACATATAGAGACAGTTCATAATTCAAGTCACCTTTTAAGCTTTGACTCTTTGACAACAGAGAATAAAAACTTAGCATTTAAAATTCACTAAATATTACCAGACATATTCCAGTTCTCTTAGAAAAAAAATAAAGCTATCTATCTTCACCTCAGGTAAGTTCCAATGCAGATGTGAGTCTTCACAAAATTTAAATATATACTTATGCAGGTAAGTATAGATACCTCAGATATCCCTACCAGATACAAAAAAGAAATTGATTACCAATAGCTTGTTCATGTCTGTCCTTACTTTTTCCTGAGGTTCTAACTAAAAACTATATAGAATATTTGACTACAGTCTGTTAGGGACATCAAAATTCATTATAGCAATTTTCCTATGAAATCTCTGCTGAAAAGTATTGAAATGATCAATCAGCACAGCACCTATGTATGTACTGAGAAATATAGGTAAGCAAAGAAAAAGAGTTGTGCAGTTATCTTGCATTTCAAGAAAGACACGCTATAAGCACACCCAAAAATCTTTGCTGGAAGCATTACTTTTGTTTATACAAACAAGTCCTGTGAACCTCAATATTGTTTAATCATAAAATTCCTGTAAGATTTTTTCCAATTTTTTTAGGAATGCACAACATATATACAATGCAGTATATATAATAAATCACAAATATGCACAATATTTTTATACATATTTTTTATACATACATCGAGATATATATATAGCATTCATTCCTAGCTATCTGATCACAACCTATTTAAAATTATCATCTGCAAGGTAAATGCATATTTTTACATCTATTCTGTATCAAAAAATAACTGTCATTTTCATAAATTAGACACATGTCCAATGACAACGTGTAATTGCTGAAATAGCAATTGGAGATCTCTTCCAAAGCCAGCAGAAAACTCAGAAGATACTTAGTTCATCAATACTGGGTACCTATGATTTTAAAAGTTCCTCAGAGGACCTTTCATACCATCTGTGATCAAGTGATCAGAATTCTCTCGTAAGTACATAAGTACTCATATTCTTGAATCATTTCATTTATAATAGTGGATGTAATTTTTTACAATAACTGTTAATCACAAAGGAGGTGGATCAATGGGAAAAAGTAGAAAGGAGTTTAACAAATGGGATCAGAAGTCTAGCAAGTATGCTCTACTGAAAGAACTTGGTTTGTTTAGTCTGAAAAAAGAGAAGACTGAGGGAAGATATGATAACAGCCTCAACTATGTAAAAGGTTGTTGTAATAAGCCTTATTCATGCCCACAACGGATAGGGCAAGAAGTAAGGAGCTTAACATAGAGAAAACATGACTTGAAGATAAAGAAAGGTATTTTATGGGATACTGGAAACTTAAGCTTTAAAAATTAAAAGCTTGCCTACTTAAAAATTATGATAAATATATAAATGTAGCAAGAATTCAATTTACTAACTAGGCTTTACTGTAGCACAAACAGATAACAGTTCCATTGTGGTGGACCACATTTGTCTACATGGAGAGCAGGGCAAAACCACCAAGTGCTGACAGCAGAACCATGCAGCTCAATGAAAGAGTCAGATTATTTTCTTCTTCTGTTATGACCAAGAATTGAAGATCCATGCTGTGAAATTACTTTATAACTCTTACTTTTGTTTAAGACTATTTCCACTTTGTTGTGACTTAGTTCAGTTCAAGCAAAAGGACAGAATTTCAAAAGGCTAAGAATAATTCTGATTCGGGCAAGGGAACTGAAAACTAAAAATATCAAAAAACACATTAAGGGAGTCATTCTAGCCATTCTCCTGACATTGCAAGTTAAAGTAAATTATTCTGATGTTAAGAGAAAAGCATTTCACCCTTTTTTCCTCTAGTGTTGTCTACTATTAACCTCTGGTTCTAACCACTTGCTTTTTTAAAAATCATTTCACTGTGTCAGAAAAAGCAGAATTAAGAGCAACTATTAACTTATCATTGACATTTAGACAATTCCATCAATCTCCACCCTGAAGCCAGTCTTTCACTTCTTTCTTTAAGGCAGGAAAAATTCTGAGTTGAATGCTGGAGGTCTTATTTAACTCAGAACTAGTCATGCAAAAAAATAGGCAATAATCACACCTTGCAATATGAGGTAAAAACTGTTCCTCACTATGTTTACTTCAGAACAGGAGTAAAAGGAATTTTTGTGCCTTTATATCACCTGGAGATTTAAAAAACTATAGAAATCTATGTAAAGCACAGCAGTCTACCAGTTTTCTCTTTGAAAGGAAGAAATCTCTTTTATTTGCTTCTCCAAAATAAAATGTAGATACTGAACAGTACCTGCATTTTCAGTAGATTATAATTACTTCTCACTCAATTTAAGAAATGTCGAACAAAGTAAAAAAAAGCATCCATTCCACAGAGGGATAGCCATTTAAATAAAAAATTATCTCTGTCACAGTAATTCACGGTTTTTGTTTGTTAGAAGGCCTTTAATACACTTACCTTTTTAGCCATGACAAGACCATGTACTAAACCAATCTGTGTATAGTTCAAAGCCCTGCTTTGTTGACAGGCACAAATGTTATTTCATCAGTCCTTTTCAATATTGGTTCTCAAAAGACATCTAACATCTTCAAGGAGTTGAGACTTGAACTGAACCATCTGGCTAATGGAGCACTACATTAAGATTAATAAATCAACCAGCATGAATTAATCATCTGACAGGGAATTTTTAAAATATTGCTTTGAATAGGAACATGATCACAAAGGAGAGATATGCATAGCCTGTAAGAGCCATCGTGATCCAATAAAGATTTTGAAATCAGATTTTTCACCGCCTCCATGGTCAGATATACTTTAAGAAATGACAACACAAAGAAGCTTTTCTTTCCTTCACTGAGGTTGGACTAAATAACAACCTATTATTTACCTGCTAGAACTGTTCCCCAAATACAGAACTACAAATATATGGGAGAGCACAGCAACTGCTAATGAAAACCCAGTAAATGTCACCATCCTGGGCTCAGGCTGCAATCTCAAGTAGCTTCAGTTTCCTCAAGAGTAAAGAGTAAGGATGACTCACTTGATTATTATCACTTTATTACCTTGAATACTCCTTTTGAAGAAAGCTTTGCATCCCTCACAAGACCAGACCCCATAATGGTAGCCTGAAGCATAGTCGTTGCAGACAGCACAGTACCGAGTTTCTTTGGTGGATTCCATGGACAGGCTCCCTTTCTCATTGGTACTGGACATCCTCTCCCGGATGGTGTGGCGCCTGTTATCAGAGCTTGGCCTGTTGATAGCAAAAAAAAAACAAAAACAAAAACAAAAACAAGCATAGTTCTTTCAGGGAGGTTAAGCCTCATCCACTGCTTCAGATTGTAAGAAAGAAGCACAACAGATCTAGTTTGAAAACAACAGGTGGACAAAAGAAAAAAACTCTTTTATTACCGTCTATCCTTTTCTAGTTGGAAAGGTGTAGAATCAGTAAGATATAGGGGAATTTCTCACAAATCAACCTGAAACTACTGGCCATTGTACCTTGAAAAATTAAAAAGCTATTAGATAAATTAATCAGTTTTTCTCTAGACATTACAAAGGAATACCAAAACACCAGCACTGCTTTGTGTACCTGCTCCTGTTCAAGGATTTCAACATGACTGCAATATCAGCAGCTAGTTTGAGAATATGCGTCAAAAATCACCTAACCATTGCACCTGAATTAGCTTAATTATTAACTTAAATTACTATATTATATACACTTAAGTTATTAATGAAGCTATTTTCAAGTGTTATTGCCCAACTAGAGATGTAAACATTCCTTAAATTGTCAAGATTAATAATGCATTAAACAGTCTCTATTCTCATTACAATACCACTTTCATAAAAATTAAGAAGGGGTTTTAAGACAAAAAAAAATTGTTGCCAAAGAATTTTTGTTCCAGTGATACACATTGCTACACATGTACTACACATAATAGACATGCTAGACATGCACGCAACCCGCATGTGCAGTATGCTGCTGAATGAAAACCAAACAAATCAATAGTGTAAACAACAGTGAATTCACTCCTACTGAACCTGGTAAGAGGTTATTATGGGTAGCTGCTGCAGGCATGGTACACAGTATTCAAAAAGGCAAGAGGATGTGAAATTACCAAGGGAACCAGCAATGAACTCTGGGATTGCCCCTGGAAGGCAAACAATTCTTGCAAAACGTGCTTTCCAATAAGAGAAAGATTGTCTACAGATTGTCCATGAGACAAATACCGTTGGGTGTGACAGCACCAGACAAGCTAAAGCATGAAGAATTCTACTGTTTACAGTAATTACTCACTTGCCATGCATGCTTTAATTGCTCATTAGTAAACAGGTGGCTCATATCTCCCTAGAGTCCCAATATTTCCTCAAACACATCCTGGTTTTGAGCCTAAGAGACTCTCTTTTGAGTTCTTCTTAATACCTCATTTTGCCTTACTCCCTTCTTCAGAGCAGCAAAACTTCCTGAGTTTTGATGAACCAAGACATCTGGTACCAACCACGTCTTCCTGCTTCAAGCCTGTATTCCCCAGCAGCTTTCTGATTTCTCTAGGTATGTCCAATTATCCTTTCTCATCCAGCCTAAGTACCTTGACATCTCCTGTAGCAGTACACCTCAGCATCCAAAAGCTTTCTACCAGCCAAAGGTAGCTTGACACTCTGATATGCTCTTCTCTCAGCCATCCCCTTGAAACTTTGTATATATAATTTCTGTTCCCAAATATGATATTAATGCAAAGCTGCTCAGGGAAAATACATCAATTAGAGAAACAGGAAGCTTTACCATGTTGGATTGCAGAAACTGCTGCTGGCATCTTCCAGGAAAACTGCATTTTTAAAACCAAATGTTCTTTGCCAAAACTTATGCATCAACTAATATTGAAAATGTATTTATTTATTTTTTTCCTCTTTTTTCCTTTTTTTTTCTCCTTTTTTTAATTTTTATTTTTCTTGGGACTGTGCAGAAGTGAAGAAACTAAATGGTGAAGCTCTGACATGGCACAACTCTGGCTTTTTAGTGAGACAGGAAAACTGGAGTGTGTCACAGCTATGACAACATGATTTTATGAAACTAGGCAGGGAAAAGAAGTCCTTGCATATTTTAGATGCTAAAATGTTAAAAAATTAGAAATGTAAAATGCAAAAAGTTAAAACAATATCATAAATCAATCGTTATGGATACAACACATACATTGTCCATGTAACTACCTTTTCCAGCCACCAAACCTAGGTAGTTTCTTTATTCTTCTCAAGGTCCTGAATCTTTCTTGGAATTTGCTTTATCTCAGTGCCTCATTTATTTTTTTTTCTTCAGAGCTGTTGTTTCTTACCTTCTCCACCCCAGTCTTCCCTGCCTGCAGCTATATCACCTCTCTCAGTACAACTTTAAATAAATCACATTGTGGCTTTTTTAGCATACATATTCTTAGGTGTATATAACTACAAGAATGCTGTAAATATTTGAAGAAAACCAGCAAGCAATAGGTATGCATGATGATTTGACAGATATTCCTAATTCTTGATTATTTTCTCAAAGCTGATACAAATATGCATGTTATACAAGGTTCCCAGAACTATTTTCACATCAATAAGAAGTACAAAGAAATTACAATTTTATGAAGTTTAAATGTTATCTTTTTTTTTTTTTTTAAAAAAAAAAAAGCACTTTAAAAAACAGTACCAAAAAAATTTCAAGTTTCAAAAAAATTACTTGTTTTTGCAGGCATGTAGCAGTTTTCCAACATCAGACATGCATACACCCTTACTAAAGCAATCCTGGTTTCCTAGTTGGCTACAAAAGAATACACTTTAATAAGTAAAACCAAAATAAAGAAATACCAAAAAGTATCAATCATCCCTGATTTATCAGTCCAGATAAATTAAAATTTCACCTTTTCAGAACATTTGCTTAGATCAAGCCTAGGTTTGCAAATACATTTTTACTTAAATTATATTTAAGAATAAAATATGACTGGAAAATGGCCTGAAACAACAAAAAAAAAGCTTTTTCCAATGTAGAACGGATAAGAAATTTCATTTAATATGTACACACCAAAGAAAATAAGCTGCATAAACATTAAAAAAGAAGATGCATTAAGAAGCAAAGACAGATATTTTGCCATGCTGTGGCAAGTCTCTTCCACAGGTTCTATCCATCCTTAGTCCCACAATGAGGCTACTGTTTCAGAGGGAGGCTGCAGTGAGACAGTACCCTCCTTGTTCGCCAACACAGGGTCTGCCATAGCAGGGATCAGAGGCAGATGGGGAAGCAATGCTGTTGCTCACACCTGCCCATGATTCCCACGTGTTTCATATTTGACTGAGGCCTCCACTGGACTCCAGCACACAAACTTGTTACGTTGAAAGAACACTATAACTCTGTTAGCACAGACCTTCACAAAGCAAAATGAATCTAAAGATGACGCTGCTGGCTTCCCACTCCAGAATCACTGCCACTCGAGCACCATTTGGGCAAAGGTTTGCAAACTGGCCCTGCAGAGTCATCACATTCAGGTTTTGGTGAACCACAGTGAAAAGCACACTAAAATACTCCTACCCTCATCTTCC
Source organism: Empidonax traillii (assembly GCF_003031625.1). Taxonomy (NCBI): domain Eukaryota; kingdom Metazoa; phylum Chordata; class Aves; order Passeriformes; family Tyrannidae; genus Empidonax; species Empidonax traillii. The sequence goes on from NW_020956570.1 coordinate 130,563, forward strand.
CCAGAAATAACATCCTGCCACCCCTTTCCATTTATAAAGTGGGAATAAAAGCTGGTAATAAAGTCTAGTAATTATCAGAGTAGAAGAAGAATTATTAGAGTAGGAGGAAACCTTTTTTGTGAAAAGACTATCCCCATAACACAGAGATTGCTAAATCAAAATAACGTATCAGATTTCATCCAGAAATCAACTCCTAGTTAGTGTACATCACAGACCATTCATGCTGTGTTCTTACAAAAACATAACAACCTGCTCTTCATCCTCTTTTCACTTAGGTTCCAAGAGTTAGTCTTTTGAAGAACTTAGTACAACAACCTAACCCAGCTTTAACAATGTCGGCAAGATCATCATCCCCAAAATACAACCTTTTCTACAATTTCCTTTGTAATCTATGCAAAAATAAACAAACAACAAAAACCCAAACAAACAAAACAAAACAAACAAAATACCAAAATTTCTTGTCAACTATGCTTACTAAAGAAAAATGCAAATCAAAAAGTCCAGTTAAACCCTCTCTCCAAGGCCCTCACTGAAACAGAACAGATTAGATGCAGCGAATAGATGAGGAGAGGAAATACTGACATAAAATAACAAGAAGAGACAAAATGGAGAATGACTTTAAAAATAACAGAAGAGATACGTGAAGGTCAACTAAGAAAAAAATCACAAGGAAACCAGATGAAAAATGGCAGGTCTCAGTGTAAGAAAAAGAAAAAAAATATAACTGACAGGAGAAAAATGTAAAAGAAACAAATGAGGAAAAGTTATATAAAAGTTGAATAATAAAATAATCTTCAAATAGTGACAGTATTTCACAATGTATCAGCAAATGCATTTTGTAGTCTGACAACACTGAAATGTTTTCTTTAGAATTAGAATAAAATAAAAGTTTATTTGGTAACTAAAATAAAATAACTTATGCAAAATATCTCAGTATTGATCAAGTAATGGTAATGTTGAGGACAGGCTCTGTCAACGTGAAAACAAAAGCTTATCTGCTTAGGTCACCAAAACTTATTTGACATGAAATTAAACATTTCCTTTGGCATTAGTTTTATCATCTTCCTTCATTCTAAACTCTGATTAATTTTAAAATGAGTGACGGAAATGCTACATTTGGATATGCCAAAATTAAACCATGCCATGTCTGCAGAAAAATATCTACTAAAGTAGATATCTTCTGAAGTCAGTATACATTGGCACATTTTTTCAGCATTCTTAAAGCTTCATTTTTGACATATTTAACTTTGTTCTCAGATCTGTCACTAATATTTGCAGACTGGATAAGTCCAGAGTAGTGTGTCTATGCATGGTCACTGTGTGGTCCAGGACACCTCTAGCCCCATTTCCTGGAGGTTTGATTGATAACAGGGGAAGGGAGCTCAGATTCCTCATTCATGTGTCTAATACCTGAATTTGGAAGTTTTCAACACTTCCCTGTCCCATATGGTTATAAATGTGAGCTAATAATTTTGCAGCTGGCCACCTTGACAACATAGAAATTTGCCCAACGTTCTGAAAAATGTGGAAGCTTTTTTGGGGATGGTAGGGATGAGTTTTAGAGGATAGTACTTAATCTATTTGTCATTTCAATGGGTCTAAAATTCAAATTCATTGGAATAAATACTGAGAAATTGGTTCTCTTTCATTTTGTTTCTCCATGTCTCTAAGCACTGTTGGAATCCAAACTACAAACTCACAGTGCTACTCTGTCTCTGAGGGTTTTTTCCCTGATTGTTCAGTGTCTGGTGTCTTGCTATAGGCACACTGTCTGAATTCAGAATTAAGTTCCTTCCAGTATTTCCATGCCACTATAGCAATTCAGCAGCTGACAAGTGTTAATGAATGTATTTTTCCAGTACTCTTCTGCATTGAAAGGATAAAAAATGACACTGAGAGAGATTAGGGTCAAAAGTATATACTGAGTTATGGGCAACCTGAGTTTTTAACTACTCACCATTAACTAGCATTTTGAATGTTCAGAGTGCTACTTTCCTTGTCTGCAATTGCAAGGGTGAATGTTCAACATTTACATGAATCAGACTATAGGACTACCATTGTGCACAAAGAAAATTACAATACAATACAAGAATACTTGTGAAGATTTTGATTTAAATTATTTCTGAACTTTACAGAAGCATCTGTGGCAGAATTAGACAGATAATTTAGTTCTTCAGGCTAGCAATCAGCTGTGTCCACATGATAATCCTTGAAATTTTTGCCTCTTTTTTTTTAGTTATCAGCCTTTGCAAGAAATGAGGAGAGAATTTATATATATCACTATTTAGCATGACACATTCCAGACTTGATCCTTTTTGTATACTGGAAGAGCATCCCACTTATGATAACATTATAAATATGGAAATTATTATTATTATAATAATCACAAAGGCAGAAAGGGACCAAATAAGATTTGCACAGGTCACCTTGGCTTGGGCTTATTAAAACTACAAGTTTGCAACTAATGTTTTTTCTGCATGTAGCTTCTCACCTTCTAAAGAGGACATCTAGAAAAACAAACATTTTAGCCTTCTGCCTCATAGTCTCGGACAGCAGAGCTGGGTTGTAGTGAAAAATCTCACTTTGTCACCTGCCTTTACATAGCAAGTGATAGCAGATCATTCTCATTCCCCAGCAGCAGAGATGGGATGCCAATGATACCTGCTAACTGTTGTAGTGACACTACAAGTCCTTTATTATATTCCTGTTTAGGAGAAGAAGCAAAAGCTACTAAGTACACAGCGGTTGCTGTCACTGCTGTCAGTGGCATGCCTGCTCTGTCCTCCTCTTCTTTGTTAACTGCTCTCATTTAGACCACCCATCCCCTCTTTTCCCATTCTTACACTTACCTTCATCTTCAAGTTTTTCCTTCCAGACCCAGTCTCCCCGTCCAGAAAGGACAAACTCCCCTCCTCTGGTGCCTAAACTGACTCTGCTTGGCTACTTCTTTCATGCCTAGACTTCCTGCAGGCATTTCATCCAAAGTTCTCTTTCTCCCTCTATCACTACTCATTTACTTCATGTCCTGGGCAGGAAGGTTCCACTCTTCTGCTCTCTGCACCCCCAGCAACTCAGTCTGCCATGATTACTTAGCTGCTGTTAATCTTAATATATAATCCTTTTTTCCTTTGACCTGACCCACCAGCTGCACAACCAAATACTGAGATTTGTAACTAGAGAAGATTTGACGGACCTCAGAGTTGCCATTTCTTGACCACATATAACTTGTTCATCATAAAAAGACATAACTATGTATTTTTTACCAAGGCTGAAATTAAAATTTCTGCAATTCTGTGATGAGAAGCTCATTACAAGTACTATGAACTATCAACAAGAAAAATTATGAAGTTCCAAGTCAGCCCAAATAGAATTAAAATACATAAATAAAAAACTCAAATGAGCATATATTTCTTTATAATACTTTTAAAGCCATGAAATTTCATTTATGTATAGGGCCTTGCCTCATATGGTTTGTAATTCTGTCTTTTCTCTCTGGAGTGGGACTGTTCCTTTCAGAAGGTAAGCCTTCATCTCATCACCACTCCCCATAGCCTGAGGTTCAGTGTAGCAGGACACTTTTCCCCTGGGATAAAATGAAGGCCAGAAACACATCTTTCAAGAAGCAATTAAGAGAGGCCATGCAAGCAATAAGGTTTGATATACGTCATACTACTTTTGTGCCAGAATTGAGCTTCTGAAACAAGAAAAAGCACTGTCAGAAAAGAAAATTTCTCTCTTTCAATTTTCAAGGAAAAAATATTTACTGTGGGATTTCCATTTTGAAGAAATCCAGATTTTAAAAATATTTGACAGAAAGATATTCAAACACCAAAACTTTTCTTTTCACGCAATATACATTCACAAAGAAAAAAATATGTCTATAATAAGCAAAAAGAATGTACAGATGCATCCATAGGTACTATTTTGCCATGTTAAGTGGGAGAAGCTGCTGCAATCTCAACACAGTAGTCAAACTGCCCTGCAGTCTCAATGTGACATGTGAGATCAACAAACCCACAGAAATTACACAGTCTGCAACCACTATATACTAGCATTCAGCACAGACAGAGCATCGCTTAAGACTGTATATCTCGACTTGCCACACAGGAACTTGTTTTAACTTGCTCTTACAACATTTCCATTGATTAAGAGTCTCTCTGTGAACTGTTTGCTGCTTCACTATCTAATGGCCAGCCCAAGTCCTCTCCACGTTTGCCCTCAGCTATTTCCAGTTAGCCCAGAGAACAACTCAGACGCTGCTGCTCTTTTTGTACACATTTTCCCTCTGAAAGATTCCTACTATGCCACCTCTCTGCCTCCAGCCTTTCTTTCAGTCTCCTCTAATTCTCATGCCCTCTTGCTGCTCTTTTAAGGACTTTGCTTTCCTCTTAGTGAGCATAAAAATCTGAGAGATCTTGTCCCAAAAAATCATATTGACCTGTTCACATATTTTTCTGTTCATAGAACAAAATCTGACTTTTCTGCAAAAGATTAGTCTGTTGACTTGCATTTAGCTTATGATCTTCTCTACCACTTTAACTATTTTTTATTCTGCAATCCTTTTTCCTTCTTAGTAATTCCCCAGTTACCGTACTTGTGCATTAATTTTCTCCTTCCCAAATGCTGGATACTGCACTGATCCTTAGTGAATTTGAAAAATACGTAATGTTTCAGATTCTGTTGTGGTAAGCACCACTAGAAAAATGTTCACGTACATACATTTCAAGTGACTCTTTTACAGATTTCTGTTTCCTATAAAAACTGGCAGATTACTTTCAGTTATTTAAAAATTAATGGTACTGTCTGATTTTGGGGGTAAAATCTCTGCAAATTATTGTTCTGATGTATCTTTTGAATCCATGCTCAGTGGATGATCCCCTACTCCTTAAGGAAAAACACCAGTGGAATAAATACTTTGATCCCACTCCCAGGATCCAAAATAATGACCAGTCAACTTGCTCAGGGTTTATCTGCCCATTTCTACCTCTTGCCAGGTGCAGTTTTGCCTGGGCACTATCTGCCCCTGACACCAACCCTAATCCCAACGACTCTGCTATATGAAGAGTTATATAATCTGAGGAGCCTCATTCTGCAAGCCAAATTGAAAGAAAAACCTGCTGACAGACAAAGTGCCTCTGGGCACTGCACAGCTACAATTTACTGGCAGCAATACTGAGTTGGTGTGTGGTTGTGTGGCTCTGGGGAGAGATGCAACAGGGGCCTGAGTGTGGCAATCAGCTGTGCCACAAGTGTGCCAAAGTGGAGCGCTCAGCAGGCAAACACTGGAAGCACATCTCACTTTAGTGTAAACAATCTGAGAAATAAAACATGTTTGAAAAGCTGAAAGCATGAACAAACCAAAAGGCCAGCTTCAGCTAATCTCTGGTGTACATTCTGTACGACTTTTACACTTTTAGAAATATCTAGTCACCTTTGTCTCCATTAAAGTTATACTAAGCCTTGAAAACTCAGATGAAAAGTTGGACCCCTGCATTTCTTACAGGAGTCTTAGAATTATAATACGGCTTTGTGAAAAGGCTGAAGTTTAACCTTTCATAACACATACAGAAAAAATCTTTTATCCAGCTTTCACTGTTCCTAGTAAACGTTCTTCAAAGTTACCCAGTCGCTAGGCTACTTTTTTTTCTTTCTTTAATGTTCAGATAAATTAGCACAATCCAACCATCTGGAAATAAAAGGTTAAGTGCACTCAATAGATTGGAAAAGGGTATTTCAGGAAGTGCTGTCAGATTCTTATACTTACCACCAGACTATTTCAAAGGTAAGTGCCAGCAAAAACACAGGAATTAGTCATAAATCTTTCCTTACTATGCCTTTATATTACTTTTATGTGCTCAAGTGTTCCTTTTATTCTTGGGCAAGCCCTCTTTCCAAATATTTCAGATGCACACATTAAGTTTAAGCAATTATGCAAAGCTTCATTAAATTCCTTGGAAAATCTTTCAATGACCAACATTAAACAAGACATTTTTTAAGAAAAATACTTGCGACATTTAAATTTTCTCCTTTACATCAACCTCAAAAGACTGTTAAATAGGTATGCACATTGTATAACAAATTGATACCACTGTTTCAAAAATTCCAACCTAAATCAATCCAGCATTTCAAATGACATTTTTTCAGAATGAAATCTTAAACTGAAAGTGTAACTTTAAGGGGTATGCTGCATTTGAAAATGAACTTTTGAAACAAAACACTGGCACAGCCACATATGGTCACAACAAAGAAATCAGAGGACTCTAGGCCGCAGGAAAATAAACCCTAGTGAAATAAAAGACTACTTAAAGTAGTCATCAAAGTTCATCAAAGTGCACACAGACCTTTTGAACCAGCGAGAGAAGAGACAAAAATGTTTTCCCAAACAGAAACACCCAGGTCATATACAAGCAGCTCTGTGCCAGCTGCCAGTAAGAATACAGGAAAAAAAAGACTAGGCATGGGTGCTAAGCCTCAAGACGTGGTATGGGCAGCAGAGAAAGAATAAGGCACACCTGCATGTAAAAACACTTGTTTTTACTTGCCCCAGAAAATATGACTTATCTTCAGCTCCTTGTTCTTGTCCCAAAACAGAAATCCCTAAGAACAGAGCCTCTGCAGTCCTTTGGACTAACAGGTGCACAATTTAGGGTTCAGTGAAAATAAAAAATAGTTCCTAAACATACAGAACCATTTGTGCTTAAGCCAATTTCATCAAAGTAAACTAATAATTATGTAAATTTATGCTAAAACTATGGAGAAGATTATTCTGGGAGATACTGAAAAACACCTGAAGGACAACATAGTCATTGGTCACAGCCAGCACATCTTCATGAGAGGAAAGTCCTGCTCATCAAACCTGATTTCCTTCTATGACAAGGTAACCCACCTAGTTGATCAAAGGAACCCAGCTGATGTCATCTTTTTGGATTTCAGTAAAGTTTTCCATACTGCCTCTCACAGGATCCTTCTGGACAAAACGTCCAGCACACGGCTGGATAAACACATGACCTGGTGGGTGAGAAATAGGCTCAGGAGTCGAACCCAGAGGGTAACAGTGAATGGGGTAACATCAGACTGGAGACCTGTCACTAGTGGGGTTCTGCTGGGCTCCTGCAGAGAGACCTCAACAAATCAGAGGACTGGGCAAATCACCAACCACATGAAGTTAAACAAGTGCCATATTCTGCCCTTGGGATGGGAAAACCCTGGATCTTCATACAGACTGGGGAATGAGAAGCTGGAAAGCAGTGCCACAGAAAGGGACCTGGGGGTCCTGGTCAATGGCAAGTTGAAACTGAGTCAGCAGTGCCCTGGCAGCCAGGAGGGCCAACCGTGTCCTGGGGGGCATCAGGCAAAGCATCACCTGTTGGTCAAGGGAGGGGATTGTCCTGCTCTGCTCTGCACTAGGGCGGCCTCACCTTGAATATTGTGTGCAGTTTGGGGTGCCTTAACACAAGAAGGATATAAAGCTATTAGAAAGTGTCCAAAGGAGGGCTACAGAGATGGTGAAAGGCCTTGAGGGGAAGCCATATGAGGAGTGGCTGAGGTCACTTGGTCTGTTCAACCTGGAGGAGACTGAGGGGAGACCTCATTGCAGACTACAACTTTCTTGTGAGGGGAAGCAGAGGGGTAGACACTGATCTCTCTGGTGACCATTGACAGGACCTGAGGAAATGGCATGAAGATGAGTCTGGGGAGATTTAGGTTAGATTTTAGGAAAAGGCTCTTGACTCAGAGGGTGGCTGGGCACAGGAACAGGCTCCCCAGGGAAGTGGTCATGGCACCAAGCCTGTAAGGGTTCAAGAGGCACTTGGACAGTGCTCTCAAGCACATGGTGTGATTCTTCGTGTTGTCCTGTGCAGGGCCAGGAGTTGGACTGCATTAATCCTTTTGGGTCCCTTCTAACCTAGGATATTCTATGATTCTACTATTATATGGAACCCATACAATCCCCTGAAAACAAGCAGATTTATTTCCATGTAGGACATGAGTGCACAGCAGTATCAGCAGCAGATGAAAGCCAGTCCAAGTTTGCTACACTGCGTGTTGTACTACAATGCTCGATTGACAGCTGAAAAGACAGAGGGTACCAGTCCAAGCTCATCCCCACGTACAAGCAACATGCATCCCAGAAATTCAAACATGACTTGAAAGTCATATGCTTGAAAGTATAACAAGTGTAACAGATGGGGAAAAAGCTCATGGTCAAGTGTAACCGATCAAAGGGCAGGTTGAAAATGCATGACAGAAGGCAAACAAATAGCCAGTCTGAAAGCACGTCACACTACACCAGTATGGGACCAGTCACCGCATACAAGGACTGCATTTCACCTGCAGGGATGGGCTGCTAAAAGAGGTTACAGCACTCAAGTGCTGTCAGGCTAACAGAATACCTGTTCTTCGTAGCTGTAATATACTTCCCTTCCTCTGTTAATAAAAATTACTAACAAATTATGCAAAGCTTCAGTCGTGAGCAGTCTGGACCCTAGTAGGGAAAATGGAGACCTTACAGTAGCATGCTTTAGTTTGTCCTTTCAGTCAAAATAGAGGCAAGATGGATACACAGAAATAAGATGCCTCACAAAATCTTGGTAGTTTGTGGGGAAACATTGCTCCAGCAAAGTACTTGACTCACACTTGTCCTGTGGAAAGTGCTGAATTCAACTTTGCATGCCAATTAATTCTGTGAATATTCATAAACAGGAAACCAGGAGATAAACATGCTAGAGTTAGAAACACAGCAGTGGAGCCCATCAATACCATGTAGCCTACTTCTTAGTTGTGTTCTAGCTTTGAAGACCCTGTTGAAACACAGTGCCATGAAATATGGATGACCTATTACATTTGTCATAGAGGATGTCCAGAAACTGAAAATTACATAAGCTAGAAATATCATAGAATAATGGAATTATTGCGGAAGGGGCCTTAAAGATCATCTAGCTCCAACTTCCCTGCCATGGACAGGGAAACCTGCAACTAGCCCAGGTTGTTCAGAGCCCCATGCAGCCTGGTTTTGAACACCTTCAGGAGTGGAGAGTTCAGAACCGTGTAAGAAATAGTGAAAAAGAGAACCTGAACTGATTGTTATATAAAGGCTATGATTTGAGACACCCCCACCAAACTGATTTTCAAAATTTCTTAGATCCTACAGCTCTCTTTTCCCTCAAGGACAGCAGTAAATGTCCAGCATCTCTCTAAGTAAGTCTTAGACATCACTTCTGAAAATTTAGTGTAAAAGGCTACAAAGGCTGTCATTTTTCTTTATGTCCAAAAAGTAGAAACTGTAAACTGCTGCCAAACAGGCAGTCGTGCTCTTCATTTATTTCTGACCACAGACACTGAGGCCCAGAGTAGCAAATTAATGCTGTTGAACACAAAGTCACAAGACTTGAGACAGGGGAGGAGGCCAGAAAATGCAGGGTGAAGAAAGAAGGAACCCAATTGTGTGGTCATGCTAGTTTACTAATCCAGCCACAGGAATTGTGACCAGAAATGTGACAGGGGAAAGAAAAACTCCTTCAGTGACATCTTAATGTAACTAATGGTTACATTACAAGAGAATAAAGTATTAAAATGGCAGATTGAAAAACTGCACTGGGTTCTGGTCCTCATTCCTCTGTATCTTCTCTTTCCTGCTTGTAGAATGAAGATCCTTCTCCATGTGCAGGTGATCTCAGTCATTAGTACTCACCAAAAGTTTTATATATCCAAATTATCTAAATTATCCCCCAGTTAAATTATTTATTCACATAACATTCATGGATAAATTTGCATATGCTGACCATGCAATCAATAGTAAGCAAAGAGAACATGGCTCAGAAAATACACTGATGTAGCCAACTGCACATAACATATGTTTGCAACACTGCTTTTTGACATATATTTTGCATAAATTATGCAACAGTGTGTGAGGAATTAGGTCTGTGAGAAATATATCCACTTGCCTTTTGTGTTGGTGATAATTTTGTTTCAAGACACTAAGGAGTTGTATTTTGTTTTGGCAAATCCATGTCATCTATTTGTGTCATTTTTTATTCCTCACAGCAACAGAGAATAAGTTCAAGTGCTTCAGAGGTACCACCTCATTAATCTTCTCATTTTTTATTGTTGGTAGACTGTAATTGCTTCCTGGTCTTTAAATTACAAAGGAAGGAAAAAGTATATTAGAGAGACACATTAATTCAGAATTAAATGTACAGTATTATGGACACAACAGGTGCACTCCTGTCATGACATTTAAAAATATATCACCTGTTCACATGGGAGACCCTTAAAACCAATCTACTAGACACAAGGAACTCCTGCTGAATATTTATTTTCCAGATACGCATGCCTCTCACAAGTGAAAGGAAAAACATCCACCCAGGTTTCAACTTCTGTTTGTTGCATAATACTCTTTAATGGCTAACTTTTGCAGAAAGACCATCTATTTACACATTTCTAGCCAAAACATTCTCTGTTGCATAGAGCTGAATGTTGGAAGTGGATGTTGCACTAAGCTTGGCACAGCAAACCCATTAACCCACCATGGCCCAGTCCAAGCCTTGACTGGAAAGCAGGAACTCAGTGGAGCAGAGGCTGGCAGCTGATGGCAGTGCATCCCTCACTGCTGCTCTGGGAAGAGTTAGGAGCAAGTTACAAGAAAACACCAGGTTCTCATCTAGGCTTACTGTGGTATAAATATGGCCAAAATTAACGCTTGATTTTCAAATAGTCCATATATTCAAAAGTATATCTGGGCAAGGTGAAGCTCCGGGTCCTGCAGCTTGGGTTGCAAAAGTCCCATGCATCACTACAGGCTCGGGAAGAGTGGCTTGAGAGCTGCTCAGCAGACAGGGACTTGGGGGTGCTGGCTGACAACTGGCTGAACATGAGCCAGCAGTGGTCAAAGAAGCTGGCCAAAAAGGTCAATGGCATCCTGGCTTGTACCAGAAACATTGTGGCTAGCAGGCCTCATCCCCTGTACTCAGCACTGGTGAGGCCACACCTCAAATCGTGTGTCCAGTTCTGGGCCACTCACTTCAAAAAGGACATTGAGGTGCTGAAGTGAGTCCAAGGAAGGGCAAAAAAGCTGGCAAAAAGTCTGGAGCATAAGTCTTATGAGGAGCAGCTGAGGGAACTGAGGTTGTTTGGTCTGAGAAGACTGTCTACAATTATCTGAAAGGAGGTTTTAGTGACGTGGGGATGAGTTTATTCTGCCACGTCTCAAGTAAAAGGAGAGGAGGAAACGGCTTTAGGTTGTGTCAGGGAAGATTCAGATTAGATATTAGAAGAAAAAGTTCTCTGAAAGGGTGGTTAGGCATTGTTAGCTAGGCAAGTTAGCCAAGGAAGTGGTGGAATCACTGTCTCAAGTGTTCGTGGCATTTGGATGTTGCACTTGTGGATATGGTTTGGGGGTGATTGTGGTGGTGCTAGGTTAGCAGTTGGATGGGATGATCTTGAAGGTCTCTTCCAACCTTGATCATTGTGTGATTCTGTGATATCAAAAGTGTTCTATAAGACAAACAGGAAGATATTTCAATTACTGCCCATAAGCCTCCATTCTTTGGTTTACTTCTGGTTTTCTTACTTTGGTTTAATACTTTAATTTTATTCTAACCTTAATAAAAATATTTTGAAACATCAGTAACAGTTCTAAATTTGTACTGTCTTTCTTTATGTTTTCATCTAGCAATTCAGGTATTTACTTTTTAATTCAAGCATGACGTATTAGATATTCAAGCTTGAAACCATAGTCATTTCATTTCAAATATCTATTTATACAAATTTGCAGATCACAAAGCTAAAGAATTCTAACCAACATCTGTCTGTTCCCAAATCCAGAATCCAAAATCAGCTTCAGTCATCTTATGTTGGAAAAATAAGCCAACATTTCAAAAATTCTGAATGAAAATGTCTTAAATGTTTCTTCTTTCTCCAGCCTCAACACTGCTCTGCAAATCAGAATGGGAACTGCTACCCGAGACATATTCGTAATTCCTGTTTTCACTTGCTGATAACCCTGATAATCTTGCTGGAGAACCCTTTGCATTCCTACTCAAGAGCTCAGCTCCTTTCCATCTCCACACACTGGAGCACACATCCCACAAGAATTGAACAGCACAAGTGTTCCCATAGCGGCAGGCTTTGAAAGGTAAGTACACCCAACTCAGCATCATGGTGCAAAAGAGAAGGCTTGCTGCTGCAAGGAGAGATTTAGAGTATTCCATCCCTCTGCAAATGGCAATTTCAAGTTTAGCAGCAAGATTCCTAATGCAACATTTTATTTCTCCCTTAAAATCCATCGGTTCTCCTCAAAAATACTCAGTAGTAACAACAGGGAATTAATAAGATAGACTTGCAAAATAATGAATCACAATAGCTCAACCATTTTTTCTAGATGTTCTCATAATTACAAATTCATTTGGTCAAAAATACAGTTGAAATGGGCTTAGAGATTATATCTATGCAAAATCATATTTAATAGTAATAACTCTAGTGGAGTGATAATTCCATTCAGTATTAGACTTCAGTTAACAATACGAGAATTAATATATGATCATCTGAGTATCTGAATCTGTACTGAATTTCAAACCTACCTCAGGATCTCTGATTGCAGGGACAAATTAATGTTTTCTACATCATCTTGTACAAGACTCATTCCTTCTATACAGCAGCTGTGTACATGTATAGTAGTAGAAACAGCACCTCACACCTTCAGAACATCCAGGGATTAAATAAACAAAGAAAATAGCTTGAAAGTGCTGAGAGTACCAAAATGGAAATCTAAGGAACAGAAGTAGCTCTTCAATCTTCAATCGTTCCCCATGGCAGCTTTAGAGTACAGCCTAACACAGACAAAAAAAACCCTAACTGGACAGCATGCACCAGTCATTTCCCAGTTGCAGAAATAACAGTTCCAAACATTTCTGATTCCCAAGTAATGATTCACAGCATGCAGTAAATGAAACCTTCATTCCTTGACTATGCAGGGATGACTGAGGTTCACTAAAAAGCTAGTAATTTTAGATTTATTAAGCACTGAAACACTTTTTCATTAGATATATACTTCTTTTTTTATTTCTACTTAGCATATTTTAGTTAGACAAACTTATGTCTAGCATTACACTTTTCAAGGAGCCTTAGTTCTCACAAAACCAGTTTTGAATATCTCTCACACTTAGATAAAGTTGCAAAGAAAACTCTGATTTTGAACCTGGGATCCAGGATTAGCCATAGGACAGATATTGTTCTTATTTTTTAAAATTTGTCCCTTGATGCCATCAAAAAAGGACCAAGTAGTTGACAGATGCATATCTGAGGAATTTCTCTGGGACAAGGAGAATTTGCCCAAGTAATATGGTAACAAATTGACCCTAAAAAGACTACCTCCAGACTCCATCCATTTTAGGCTGCTACATGACTTAAACATGGCTCTCATCAGAATTCATGAAGTAGTGTCTTGGACTCCTATTCTCACTTATTTATTACCACATCTCCCCTGTAATAAACAAGACAAATCATTTTGCTCTTCTCTTTTGATTTTTAGTTTTGGAAAAACCTGGAAGGACCACACACAAAAGGGGGGCCAGTCTCTTAGCCAATGCTGCTTTCAGGTTGCTTGTCATTTCCAGACAGATCCACATTTGTTGACAATAAAGTGAAATAGAGAGAGAGGCAAGAAGTCATTTATGAGTCAGAAAATGGGTCATACATGAAAACAGCTTGAAGCTATTAATACCTAAAGCTGCCATTTAGAAGTTAATAGAGAAGTTGGTGCTAGTCATACAATGATGTTTTAGATCTTCTTGAAAAGGCAGTTTCTGGCCTAAGTAGTTTTCTTAAATGCTTTTGGGGGGAAATAAGGAGGGTCAGGGGGTACAGACAGCATTTAACATTTGCTTAGGTACTGATTTTTGTACCACAATGCATTCCTCTTCAGTGCTTTGCTGAAGTAAGGCCAGCAAGATCCTTCACCTTAAATAAAGAATACAATGAGCTGAGGGTCATATCTGAGAGTTCATGTCAGAAGTAAATTAACTCCCTGATTCTGTGCAGTCATCTCTTATCTACCTATGTAATAAACAAATGCTAGGTGGCTGAACATACAATTCCATGTGACTAAAGTGCAAATATACTGATGTTCTATTCCTTCTGAGAAATATTCTGAGTATGTATGTTTAACAAGCCTTTAAGCAATTTTTGTTCCATTTCAGATACTCTATTTAGTAATACCAGTGCTTGTTTCCAAAACCATACTCACTGACTGAGCACCTACTCAATATTCTGGTTCTTTCTACCCTTACTCATATGTTGCCTCGTGTCTTCTTTCTTATTCAAGCCTGCTCTGAAAAGAGTCTTGTCAATTTTTCACATGTGATTTTCAAGGGCACTCTTCATTATTACAGATGGGCCCTTCAGAGACACTAGTAAATGTTTGCTCATGGAGGTCCTGTATGGTAAAGCAGTAGTATCTTCATTTCACATGTTAAGACATTAGGCAGAGAGAGGGAAAGATCTATGGACACAAATTTAGTTCTGGCATATTTCAGCTTTGGGAAGGCTGATGTTACGATCTTACTGATGTAACTTCATTTTCACTATCCAGATGAGAAATACCAAGGCTTTAAGGAACTTAAACAACCAAAATCCAATCAGTCCTTCTGAGTGGCAGTTGGTGTTTCAGGAGTGATGGAAGCTTATATCTACAGCAACAGCATCTGCTACTTGGGCCATTAATGAACCAACAACTGGGCTAATCCATTACTTTCTGGGTAAATCTGTAACAGACAGGAACAAAATTCAAGAGTTGCACATTTCCGTTGGGAGGAAAATTGTTCTACACAGGCCCGCTTCATATTCCCTGTTTCTCCCTGGCAGCTGTTTTATTTCTCCATGTTTTGCAACACATACTTTAACTGTTCAAGTTGTGTTTATAGTCCATCCCCAGTTTAAGTCTCATTCTCTGAGAACCTTTACATTCCACAATTTTTCTCCAGCTCAGACTTCTTCTGGAGGTTCTCCTTCAGCTTACTTTTCTAATTCACCCCAAACTCTTCCAAGAACTAATACACTATCTATTTTCTACCACTAGAGTACTCCCTCTTTTCTTCATCCATGTTCTGTCTGACAGCTCACAACAGCCTGCTACTGTACCTCACCAGAGATTCAAGTTTCCACCTTACCAGACCTATCAGATTTCTTCAGTGTCCCCATTCTGTTCTTCACTGAGACCACCTTTATTTTCTCCTCAGCCTATCTTCCCATACTGTAAGCTCAGTTTTTCCTGCATTTTGTTGTTGTGACTTTTGCCAAAGACAGAAGAAGCAGAAAGACACTAAAATCACAAGGGAGACTAATTTTATTAATCACAGTGAAGTGACATACAGGCTGCCCAGATGAACTATAAGGTGGGTGTAAAATGACTGGACTGCTAGTCTCAGCAGACTTTTATCAGCAGTTCAAATTTGGCCAGGTTGCAGTAGCATTCATGTACAGTCAGAACTGAGATGAATATTTCATTACCAACAGGGATGAAGGGAGAAATTACACCCCTAGCAAGTTAATGACAGATACCAAACTGGCAGGCGGGGGGGATTCAGAGTGATGGATATACTGCAACACAAAGCTGCCAATCAGATGGACCTCAACAGGTTGGAATCTCAAGGAACATGCAGAGCAATGCAACTGGGATGGAATACCCCCCTGCAGAAATACAGAAGGGGCTGGGTTGTACTAATATAAACTTCTAAGGAGGCTGAGAGCAGAGCTTGGCAGTTGCAAAACTGCTTCTAATTGAGGCTTTCAAGCTGAAGAGAGCCTTTGACAAACTGGAGCACGTCCAGTGGACAACCACTAAGACGAGGAGGGGGCTGGAACAAATGGCTTATGAGGAGACGCTGAGAGAACTGAATTTGTTCAGTCTTCCAAAGGGAAGGCTGAGGCAAGATCTATTGCTGTCTTTCAACAGTACAAATGGAAGACTGAAGAAGAAGACAGAGCCACAGCATTCTTGGAGACACGCCATGAAAGGATGAGAGGTATCTGACACATCTCTGGACAAAGAATATTCTGATTATAGATTAGGATAACGTTTTTCACAGTGAGAGTGATTCGGCACTGTAATAGATTGCTTTGGGTGGACATGGAGCCACCAATCCTGGGTATCTACAAAACACAACTGGACAAGGGCCTGAGAAGCCTGATCTAACTTTGAAGTGAGCCTAGCTTTGAGTAAGATGTTGAGCAAATAATCCTCAAACTTACTTTCCCCTTCAAACTTACATTATTCTGTAACTCTCATTTCTCTAAGTAAGTGTCCTCTGCTCACAGCAATAACTGCAGAGAAACTCCTGTTGAAAAGCCACGTAGCTGTGCGATGAAGCAACATCATGCCTTTTGGGTGCTCTTGTAATCAGGTCAATATAGAATCACTGAGAAAGAATGGATGGTATATGAAATTTCATGTATTTTAGCTATGAAATGTAAACAAATTCCCACTGTGAATACTGAGATGTTTCAAGACTTTGTAGCTTAGAATTTCTTGGGGAAATAAAAGAAAAAGAACCCTGATTTGACAGCATTCCTCTAATACCAATTATCAGAGCTATCTCTATAATACAACGGTGTGTAGTATGTCCATTGAAAAGGTTTGGGTGTTTTTTCCATAAGTATGGCAAAATTTTCTTTTCCCTTCCCAATACTTAGAAAGTTGAGCCATTTTTGTCAAAACATATTAAAAAAATTTTACCTGAGACAATTATCTAACATAGAAAATTTAAGCCCAAACCAGACAATGTAAGTAACCAAAAAAGAGAGGAATCTAAGCAGACTTAATAATAAGCAGTGTTACTAGAACTGTCTGTAAATAAAGTTGAGTTTTACTCCAAGGTGTTTAAAATTTCTCTGCATAATCGGATTTATTTCCACTTTGTTTGGCTTCTTTTATTGATTGAATCAAGAAAAAATAGTAACTTAACTTCTTGACATGCAACCTGCGTTAGCAATGTTTGACTCCTAAAACTGTAATGTCTCTGGCAGATATTTGTATAGCTGAACTGGTTCTGATACTGTTGCTATCAAACATTCATTTTAGGGTTTATACCTCACCACCTTTCTCCATGAATATGATTAGTATGCTCTGAGACATTAAATATTCTGCTGAACCACCACTTCCAAGATTCACGTGCTTTATCTCTAATCAATACCCCTGTAGATTAAAATTAGGATTATATTTCTCATAGCATGGCAATACAAAGCTAACATACTTTTCAATGCAAAAATTCTACATAATCCAAACCACACAAAACTATTGCAAGGTAATAAATCTGCTACACTGGCTCATAAGTGGCACCATACATATTTTTCCTTACTTGTGTTTATCAATATAGTTGAAGGAGGAGTATCATTTTCCTGCAGAATGGAAACAAACTGACAAAGTTGTTCTTTGACATACTAGTTCCCCGAAGATACCTAGATTTGTTATACACTCTCAGCCATAGCATTCTTTGCTACCACTACATTTTCCTGGATATAAGGATGCTGTGATATGCAATTTGAAACAGGGATCTTACTGTGAAATTCAAGTTGTAACTAGTAACTAAAGCAGGGGACACTTATTTGAATCAATTTCCTTTAGACACCAACTGACACAAGTTATTCAATAAATGCTAGATACTGCCTAATCAGGATAGCTCAGCAAAAGAAATGTTCTAATAATGTTTCCTAGCTTTATCAACTGAAAACAGAGATGACAGGGTATTATTATTTTTGCCAAAGATCAGATTTTATACTACTTGTCTTGAATAATAAATTAAACTATGTTTTTTAGAGTTAACACCTCCTAAACTTCCATCTGTTTACGTGTCAACTTGAAGAAGGAAAAAGAATAAGTTCCTAAACATTGGAATATGTTAATGGAGAGCTGGAATGCATGAAGCTCCACCCGGGGTTGGCTGAGGAGACAACTGTGAGCATTTATATATGTCAGGATTAAAGGGAGGGCAGGGATAGGCAACATTACAGTGGAGGTCTGCTACAGGCTGCCTTATCATGAAGGTCTGGAGGAGGACCACAAGGATGATCAGAAGAATGGAGGACTTCTCCTATGAAGAGATGTTGAAAGAGTTGTGTCTGTTCAGCCTGAAGAAGGGGAGGCCCCAGTGAGACCTTATAGCAGCCTTCCAGTACCTAAAGGGGGCTTACAGCAAGGCTGGAGGGGGATTTTTTACAGGTGCACATAGTGGATGGCTTTAAACTGAGAGCAGGTTTAAATTAGATATTCGGTGGAAATTCTTCTTTATGAGAGTGGTGAGGCACTGGAACAGGTTGTCCACAGAAGCTGTGGATGCCTCATCCCTGGAAGTGTTCAGGGCCAGGTTGGATGGAGCTCTGAGCAACCTGGTTTAGTGAAAGGTGTCCCTGCCCATTCCAGCTGACTTGGAACTAGGTGGTGCCTTCCAATGGAAACTTTTCTATGATTCCAGGATCTTTCAGTGATTTTTGAATTAACAGATCTTGTCTCACAAGCCTGAATTACATTTAAAGGGAAAAGAAAAAAAAAAAAAAAAAAAAAAAAAAAAAAAAAAAAAAAAAAAAAAAAAAAAAAAAAAAAAAAAAAAAAAAAAAAAAAAAAAAAAAAAAAAAAAAAAAAAAAAAAAAAAAAAAAAAAAAAAAAAAGGGAAATAGCAAGAAAGTAGTAGGTGTTACATATTCCAATTTTAACAGGCCTATATGCAAAAAACAGTGCAGGCTATTTGGAAAGCATATTAAGAGTTTATCAGCCTTGTGATTTAAGATTTGGGAGCTAAATTTTATGCTGTATTTTCTTCTGCAGTTGCTGCTTTCTGCACAGCATCTTCCTAACTATTTTTATTTAGCATTAGCTGAGACTTCTCCTATGTTGCAGTAAATTTTCCTTTCCCTTTCTTCCCAGCTTTGATATACACTTTCTAGTATCCTATAAAGTTTTTCATAGTCATCTTTTAGCAGCACAGATCAGTACTGAAGTAGTCTGCAGTAATCAAAGCAGTGTTTTCTGTATGATAGCAAGTAAGAAACGAAGAGGGAGAGAAGACTGGAATTAGTAATCAAATTGTACATTTGCACTGCAGATTGCTGAGACACTGAAAAAATCTTCGCAGGAGGAATACAGCTTTACCCTAGAAAATCAGTTAAAAGCAGTTTCCTCAACTGGACAGGATGATCAACATGAAAAAAGCCCACCGCTTACTCACATAGCTTACGAATGAGAAGTGAAATGCATGGACTTAAAACTCAGCCTGATGCTGCCTAGATGCTCACTGGTCCGTCATCCTCAAAGTGAAAGAAGGTTCTTCCCTGTAGCATTCAAGAGTTACTTTGCACAGATTCTGCTGCCCGGGTTCTGTGAAGATCAGTTTTGGCAGCTGGCAGCATTGTGAGACAGCAGCACGTGATAACAGAATGGGACACATTTCTCCCATGTTGCCTAATTTGAGATGGACTGCACTCTTGAACAGTTTTAGGAAATGCACTGAATGTGAAGTGGTTACAAGCATGGCTATTCACCGTTGCTCACCAACTGCTTGTTTAAGAAATCCTTTTAGTTACCTCTGTCTTTCTACTTTTACTTTTATTTTTCACTTCTACTAACAGAGTGAAAGGAGGGGGGCAGTAATGGAGGGGAGGCATCTTTTCATATTTCTTATTTATATCTGCGTTGGCTGTTGTGTCCTTGGTTAAGGCTGCAATGGTTGGAAGACCTCTGCAATGTACATGTATCACATAGGATTCGCATTTAGGACAGTCATATTTAAGCTCTGTGTTTTCTCAGGACCATATTTCCTTTTTCTAGTGAAGAGTTAAAATAAAAAACCCAGCTTACTTCTGAATCCAATATTCTTATCAACATCTTATCAAGGAAGAAGATTATCCTGAAGATTTATGATCTTCTTGTCTCTAACAGGTATCACTCATGCATTCATAGTCTTGCACAAGACTATGTTGAGTCAGATGAAGTAAGAAGCCTCCCAGCAACTGGAATCTGAGCTTGGCAGAAAAGTAGAAATGCCTTGCCTTGCCAGTGTCACATTGATCAGGGTTCCTAACAAGCTGGGGTAAATTACAACCTTCTACAAGTCACTGGAAAGGCCACTCAGCCTCAGATGCGACTTCCTTCTCTCTGTATGACAAATTTTACGAACCCCCCTAATGAATGCAATGAAAGCAGCACTTTAAATGAGAATGTTGAAGGACAGTATCTTTGCTCTAGTCTCAGTTCTGATGCCTGAACAGATAACAGAAAACTCCCTGCAGACAGAGCAGGGAGCTCAGTGTTTTGTTGTCAACAATACAAAATTACAAAAATTGCCAAAATCTCAATTTGTTAGAAAATGTGGATGCACTTCAGTTGCAGGGCTCTTCTCCTCTGTTTGTTTGGAGCTTTGCCTTAAATCTGGTCAGCCTATCTTGTTGGTTTAATAAAAAATGCTGGCATTTGATGTTCGCTTTGCAATTGCTGAAGGAACTGGTGCCAGCAACTAATGCTTTCCATATCAGAGCAGATATGGCCAGCAGTGTTTGTTGTTTCAATAGCCTCAGAGCAAGAGTGATCAAGGCCAGTGACACAGAGTCAATTCCCCATCTCTCTCTCAAGGGACATTCTGCAGTGTCTATGTGAAGGGAGATTACAAATGATGACTGGCTTTGTTCTTTACAGGAGATGTATGGGTGGGATTAATTTCACATAACTTTGGATACCACTGGGCATCCATCTTCATACAGTAGGTATCTGTACCAGAATGTAGCCATCTTCTATAATATAGAGCCTAAAGCACCTCATCTGTTTTAATCAGGCACCTTAGAAAGACAGAAGGTGTGTTCACAGTGACTCTTTGTGTCTCCACAGATTATGAACAGAGTCCATGTGAAGGTTTGATGCTCTTGTCAATGCTGTATGCCATTTGAGGTGTTCCAGGTGATGACCCTCACTGACACCCACCTCCTACTCCAAAAAGATATAGCTACACAGTAGGTCCTGTGTCATACCTGCTGGACCCATCTGACCTCTCAAATGGTACCAGATGCCTAAGGAATGGAAAAATTAATACAGACTTTGGTGTTTACGTTTAATCAGATGAACCCCATTCACATGGTCTGTGTGAACAACCATGTTTTTAGCCACAAATTTCAAATTCACATGGAAAAGGCTCAGTTTATGGAGCACTTCCTAGATCTGTGCTTTCTGCAAAAAATGTAATTGCTAAAGAAGTGAAGAAATTTTTCTTCAATAGGAAGAGAGAGTAAGTGAGATCCATCTCCCTGCCTTGGCAGGAAGGAGGATAATGAGGAAGTATAAAAGCTCCTTTACCCCTTTCCAACACTGTCTGCCCTTATTCAGGGGCACAAGGAGGCACACATGTGCTCCTCAGCACTATGGGCTGGTGACTTTATGGTGCAAGCACACTTGGAGCAGGATCCACATCAGCACATTCTCTAAGAAGGGCTGCGGAAATACCAAAGTTGTTTTGCACGAATCCCTAATAATTGTAATGTGTGAGCATCTCAGAACATTTAATGGGCTTATCTTTACAACATTTCCATAAAATAGAAAACTATTGGTGAGATAACTCCATGTTTTCCTCTCTCTCTCACTACAGTCATCTACTGCTATAAAATTGTCAGAGATATCAGCACAAGCCCTGAAAACAGGAACACTCCAAGTGTTCAAGAAACTGCCTGAACACTTCAACTGTTCAAGACAGGACATCAGAGCAGACTGATGCTTTAGAGAAAAATAAGCAAAAACAAAACCAAACCACTAAATTACATCATACTCCACGTTATGGAATACTTCATGCAACATAAAAAAAAGAAATTATCTTTGAACTTTGCATTCATTTTAACACTTTTACTTTTAAAATTTGGAAAAATACCTCTTTGTTTAAAACTCAACATGAACAGCTAGAAGGATTTATAATGAATCAAGCAAAGTTAAAAAAGTATATTATTAGGTTAAGTAACAATTTTTTGGACTGATGGATTTATAAATTACAACAGAAGAGGGATCGATTTATATTCATAACCTTTCTCAATTTTAGCAAGCATTAAAATTAAAGCTGAGATCATATTGACTATAACAGCATGGTTAAAATGATTCAGAGTCAATTTCAGTATGATAATTGTGACTAATGCTAAATAAATATTATATTAATCTAAATATAGACCCTGAGTAACTGGAAGGTACTCACAAACTAGCCACTAAAAGTGAAGGAGCATCTGTTTGTACACTGGTTTGCCAGCTTCTGTCACTCACTACAGATGGACAGACAACTTCCTCATCAGGGAGCTGATAGGTGCAGTCCACTTTTACTAGGTTTTTTTGGCCGAATTTGGAAGCAGCACCAAACACAGGCTACAAAGAGCCTCAAATATATGCATAATTTTACTTCAGATCTGAGAAGTGCAAAATCTGTGATGACCCCAGAATGTTATACACTGGCAGAGCAAAAAGGATTCATCTTTGCTGTTGTTTGTAGAAATTTACAGAGGCAAATTAGCTACTGAAAGGCTCCTTGTTTTTTCCCTGAGTGAATAAAAACTTGCTGACAAGCACAAGGAAATAACCACAAATTACTAGAATTCAAATTTAATAGTTAAGAAAAAAAGAAATATTTCCATTAATTTACTGTAGTAGTCATGAGTACAAAATTTCCTGTAATAATAATCAACCACTTATTAGTATTTAATAATATTAAAAAACACTACTAAAAATGATCAGAAAAATAACATATTAGTGAGATTTGTCACTGTCAGATAAGGAAAATTTATTTTAATTTGGCTACCTATTAAAAAACAGTCACAAGATCAGACATAAAAGGGATCCAGGTAAAGACAGCACAATTTGAGTTAATTAAGCTCCCCTTTTTTAAATCTGTTCTCAAATTCTGATGCCTCGCTATTTGAGACTCCAGAAAGGAGATTGATATATTTCTTTCATTCTTTACAAAATCATTCTTTTTATGTATCATTATGTTCTTCAGCTAGATATAGAAGCCTGTCATTATCTTGCAAAAAGACACAAAGCCTTTTGGAAAAGGTAACAGTATTTGAAAGAGATAAAACAAAACTTCAGAAGTTAATAGACATGTCGCTATACACATATTAATACACATCTGTCTACAGGCAGTATGATTTTGAACACTTATTAACAAAATTAAATGACATTAAAAGTTTTCCTTATCACATACAGTAATTTTTTAGTTTTGTGACTGAAGACTTTTAACATTTTAGCCAAGTATTAAAGAGAATATAAATTCAGCTTCAACCTACAATGTTTATTTATTGTCCTGCTATTGTATCACTGGATGCAGCACTTGCATGTCAAATTCAGAGTATAACAGGGTGATGGAATGCAAGTATTTCTGCCCTAAAAGCCAAACAGCACAATTCAGTTACACAGAAAGGTAAAGGAGAATTACAGAGGAGTCCTTCTGAGTCTTAGGTTACATGACTTATAGAAGCAGGCAGTCATATCATAAACTGCTCATGATCCATTTAAAATTTTGTTACAGCTTTTGGTTTGAGAATTTTTGCATTTGCCACTCCTACTGGTAGGTTGTTCCAGAAACTCACCATTTTGGTAGTCTATCTTCCCACCTCCAGCATTAGTGTATTCATTGCCAGATTACACTGCCCTATGCTCTCTTTTCTCCTACAACCCAATTGAAACCAATGAAATTAGTCAAATACATAGAGCAAATTAGAAGTTCTTTAAAGAACTTGTTCTTAAAGCCCATGGCTAGATATTTAAATATTTCCCAGGCACTGAGCACCTATTCAAATTATTTTTGACAGACTGTTGGTGATTGGACTTGTGCCAAAACACAAGAAAAAAGACCCAATATTTAATGTTGTAAGGGTAATAACTTTTTAAATACTCACAAACATGAAAAGAAAAAGAAGTAAAGTTTTAATCAATTTAATTCCAACATAACTATGCCTGTTCACAAATGATAATCACAGCAAATGCTTTGAAACACATTTCTTATTACCATATAAAATGTGCTTTACAGAATTATGGCTGGAAGGGGCTATTAAATCATTACCATAACAAGGTATGCAGACAAACCTCCTGGCATATCCAAGATCATAAATTCACCTAATTACTGCTGCATTAAGCCTCAGCAACTGTATATGGCTAATACACATCTCCAAGGGTAAAACCCAAACTTGTTCAGAAATGTCCAGAAATTGGAAATACAGCACTGGCTTTACATGTTTGCTCTGGGAGTTAAACTAAAAAAGTACTTTAATTTTGTTTTGAAGGGTCTCACCTCAAATCATTGCTTAAAAATTGAAAGAACACTACTCCCATTGTTCAACTTCTATTTCAAGGTGGTTCTCTGGTTTGAATCCTCCTACAGTAGAATACCTGACTACAGAACATTTTCTGCTTGTGTATTTCAACTTCCCAAACTCACTACTCCACTGTTTACATATCTAATGTCACTTATACACTTTTTACCATAGGTTTGCACTGGGCAGTCATGTAAAAAAAGCCTTTTAATCTAGTGCAAAGTGAAGTTTCGCTCTCAAGTCACTGGTAAACATTCACGATCTTTATGCTCTGACATGCATTAATCCTTCCAGGATTTGGTTGCACTAAAATGAATTTTGTTTGAACCAATTCAGTTCACAGGTCACTGTATTAGACAGTTTGACGTAACCATTATCTATCATTTCACCAGTCATTATTCCTTCTGCTCCCTAAAACTGATTAATCATTTGCAAAAGGTGTAATCACCATCTGTATTTTTGGGACCAGATTCTACCACCAGATTCTTATTCAGGTTGAGTTAGACTGTCTTTAAGAATGTGCATTGCTTTTTACAGTAACATGTTATATTGTGCAAATAAGTCTGGCAGAGTCTGGATCTCAAAATGGAAAAAATTACTTGCTTTTATTTTTTCTGAGCTGTTCCATTTCTAGCAAACTCACCTGTATCTCTCAAATCAAGAGACCAACGGAGTTCATGGAAAAAAATTGTCTAAGTGTTTACTTTGATTCACTGAAGCCCAGTATAATAAGCTGATGCAAAACTATTCTATAAACACTGCACAAAACATTAACAGCATGGGTTTTGGCGTATATGACTTTTTTTTTTTTTGAGGCTATATTTCTATAAATTTCTACCACTTACTTCAAAATAGATGTAATTATTTCCATAACAGACAATAAATATTTAAACCAAGGAAATTTATCCCTCTCCACCACCCCGATTCAAAGATACTTCTTTCAATTCCAGACAAAAGAAGAAAAGAAAAAAAAAAAGGAAAAAAAAAACCCCACCTGCTATTGAGGGACAAGAATCCTTTGAAAATCAGCATGCCAGATTTGCAGCTAAAATATATCACCCTCCAATGAAAAATGCATGTTAATATGAACAAAGGTCTTTGGATAGCTCAGGAGGGTGGTTACTGACTGGAACACTGTCACTGAGATAATTCAAACAATTTGATTATGAAGGGTATTGTGTTTCTGAACGACTTCCTATGTAAGCCACTTCTCACACCTTAAAGGAAGCCAGAGGAGAAAAATACTCTTACTACCATCTAAGAGCTGAACAACCAATCACTCAAACCCAGAAATATGTGATGGTAGAAGTCTTTTTAGTATACTTCAGGCAATATTCTAATCTATTACAACAGTGAGGTCGTTTGCAGTTCTTTAATCAATTATGATTGCGTGGTTTCCCAGGAAACATTTATACTCATTATCTGATTTGTTACTCATTTCGGTTACAGTTTTCAAAATTTACAGCTTACAGCCACAGTGTGCTGTGAATTACAGTTTTGTTTTATTCTGTGCTATTTCCTATAGTCTAGATATCATTGATGATTCAATTAAATCACATGGTCCTTTACACACACACAAACAAAAAAAACTATTAGAGCATAACAGATTTCCAGATTCTAATTTTCCTAGTTCATCTGCTTAAACAAGAAAGAAAAATTATCCATAGTATTTACCTGTAGAAGGCTGGAGGAGCAGCTTCCCTCATTCCAAAGCTGCCCTGATCATTTTCAAGGTAATAGGGTACCTGTTGGCTGTGATGATGGATGAAGGGTGAGAGCTGGGGTGCCGTTTGCAAGAATACCACCGGGCTTGGTGGGACACTGTTCAGCGAGTGAAATCCTGCCAGACTGCTGGACCCAAAAGATTCAGAAGTAGGGGCGTAACTGAGCGTAGTAGAGCTGTACACTGGAGCTGTAGTACCAAAATCATAGGTGGCACCTTCTGGGTAGTTAAAAACTCCTGTCTTGTTGGTCTCCACGTACATGTCGCTGAGCGATCTTTCCAGAGGAATCTTCAGCTGAGGTCTGCTGAGTGTCTCCAGTTCAGTTCCTTGAATCTGGTGCAGCAGGGTAACTCCAGAGGTTTTGGTGTGAAGGGTCATGGTCAGTGCTAATGGCAGTGAGCAAGGAACATATCTGCTTTTATTGTCAACAGTGAGATCGGCAGCTGGCAGTCCACCTAAAAAAAATACCAGAACCTATTCTGAGGCTCAGCAGAAATCATAATAAAGCAGCACTACACAGGTATTCATTTAATCTCGGCAAGGAGGAGGATACAAACAAACGCAGAGTGAGCACGGAAAATGCACATTCTCTCTCTCTTCCTCCCTCCCTCTCCCTCTCCCTAACTTTTAGGAACTCCTCATCTGCGCTAATATGCATTACAAGGTATTGGCTGCGAGCCAGGAACCCTTGCCTTGTGCCGACATTGGTTTAAACATCACTTCAGAAACAATTAGTTTTGGAGTTATACCAAATAATTGTCCCTCTAAATGTTACTTAATTCTTACTAATTGTTTAATTTTTCTCTTCAGGGTACAGCGCTTTGCAGCAGCTAACGGGAGAGAACACTTAAATCTAACCAGGAAGAATAGTCCAGTGGCAGGCAGATTACTGCCTTTTTTCCTTAGCAGGCTCCAATCTATCTGTGCTTATCTCTCCTTCTGTTTGATTCATTTTCATGTTTGTTAGAAATATGTAATGTGTACATTGCCACGACCCTGGGTAGGACTATGCTGTAACCAAGATAGGGCAAAGCAGAATGTGTGTGTGCAAGCGCGCGCGTCTGTGTGTCTGTGTGTGCGTGCGTAACAAGCCTCAGTCAATAAAGCTAGCTAACAAAATTGAAGAGTGTATGATATCTATGCACAAGAAAGGATTCATAATATTTTTTCATCAGCAACAGCAACTCGCAGTTACTAGTATAATAGTAACATTAAAAAGCAAGGAAAAGCTTTAGACTAGCCTAGAAAATTATGTCTCCTTCTTTTTAGGCTGTAAAATGATGAAATAAACATCATTCAGATGTTGCCACAGTTAGGGAATAATTATTTGATTTTGCGACACATGAATTGAACACAGGAAATTCTTTTTCCTAGTCCTGTGAACAAAACCTCAGCAAACTTGAATTTTGAAATCAGACTAGACAATCAAGTAACCAAAAATAATCAAATGGGACCAGCTTTAAAATAAACTGAACTGCCTCTGAAAGTTATATTTGGAAAGAAAGAAAAAAAAAAAAAAAGGAAGAGCAAGAACATAATGAAAAGGTGTGGCATGCATGCTTCTTCTTGCAATCTCATTCCATATAATTTTAGCTTCGCACAAACCAGTTCTCCTGCACGAGCTAAATGAAAACCTCCAGAATCTGTTTCAAGTTCTCTAGCTTTATTGCTGTGGTCTGTGGTTCAGTCAATTAAATAGGTTAATGCCAACCCTAAATGCATTAATATATGGCCTCCAGTTAGTATGCTTTGAATACTAGCAAAGTCCATGTTATACTTAAACTACTCCACAGTTATTTGGCTCAATCTTCAAAAAAACCAAGAAACTGAAAAAATGAATACGCAGCTCGCTAAAAGCTTCAAGAAAAGTCTACTAAAACTGATTTTATTTTGGTAATAATACTATGTTTTCAGAACTTCTACTAAAATAGGTTAAGTTATTTATATTTGCAAGATTATTCTGAAGCAATATACATTTTTACCTTTGCAGGCACACAGCTGAGACAGCAGCACACACATAACTATGTACTTGATCTATTTCCTCATCCCACCAGCCACCCTCCCTACCCTGTTCAAATTTCAGATCGTAGACTTTGATCAAAGAGATAAGCTTGTTTAAATAACACTGGACTAAACATGTTCCCAGTTAAAAAAATAATAATCAGACAATCATACCCAGCAGTTCAGAAAGTCTTCGAAGGGTTATTCTGAAAGTATGCCAGACAGTGTGAGAGAAAAAAAAAGAGAGTGTGTGCATGTTCTCTTAGAGTGGGCGACCGTGCATCTGCAGAGACTCACAAAACAGCAAGTAAGCAAAGCTCTCAGCCGCCAGGCTGCAGGGCTACACAGGCTGAAATGAATGGCAGTTACAAGTTTAAAAGTCAGCCACTCTTACACATTTCATTTCATGCTTCATAATACATAGAAGAAGGATTTGCTCTTATTAAGCTGCATATGCTGAGAATTAATGTGAATCTGCCTGCCATAAGAAGTATATACTTCTATTGTGTGCTACAAAATGGACTTTAAATTTTTATCTAGCATTATCCAACATGTATGATATGTTAGAATTGCTACACTGACATGCAATAAAATGCTCCAGCATAACAGCAATGCAGAAGACAGAAGTGTGCAAACAGAGAGCTGACTTCTGAGTGTGTCCTTTGCAATCTCAGTGCTCCTCGCACGCAATTTTTAAAAACCTCACTAATTATTTTTTGGGGCATGGTATGTTTTCAGGGAGACAAATATTTAAAGTTTCCATCACGTGCAAACAGCATTAAAAGCACTGTGGGGTTAACTTGAACCACCATCACTTCTGCTCCGTACCATTTAAACTAGGGACCCTATGAGCAGCTTTTCACAAGCCAAAGTCCTCTCACTAAAAAGGGCTCATCAACAGACAGTTGCAGTACCTGCACAGCACACAGCGTGGTACACATTTCAAAACAAAAAAAAATGTGAGTACCACCAACAAGATCTTAGGGACTGGCTGAGAACCTCTGTGATAGCATCCTGTAATGTCTGGCTTACTTTTCCTGTAGAGGAAAAATGAGAGAGCAAGAAAGTGCAAGCTGAGGTTGTTGGTTAATCAAACCAAATCCCATGAAGAAGTTGATTATTTTTGCATATTGAAAAATATATAGGTTTTTATTCTGCTTAGTATATATGGGATTTTTAGATATAAAAAAAAATTATGAAAGGCAACAAATTAGAGGGTTTTTTTTTCTTGTCCTATGTGATATAGACCATGCTGCTTGCTCCAAATTAATACACATTGCTCTCACCCTGCTTCAGAGATGGCATTAGATGCATCTGTCTGTGGACTCACCTTCCAGAAAAATGAGATCTAGGTTTCTAAAACCTGGTATTAGGGTTTAAAGGTCAGGACTTACTTCACCAGCCAATTTGATCACTCTGATCTATTACATGTCAGATTTTACATGTTCTAGAATATGACAATATTGCAATACGGAAATGTGTACCGCATATACCAATATTAGTTGGTGCTTTTTAGCACAAAGTTTACGTAAAGATTTGGTTTTGCACTTCATGTATGCCTTTAAAACTATGCAGATCTCATACAGAAGGGCTTGCCTCATTCATTGTTTTGTTGTTTTTTTTTTAATCCCGTGTAGTAACAAGAGAGAGTAAATAAAAACATGAATTGGCTGCAGCATCTTCATTTCTAGTGCTAGACAGATGTGTTCAAAAATACTTAGTCAACAGGAAATCTACCTTCTCAGATCTGGTAATTTCTCCACTAATGTGCACCCAACTGCAGACATGCTGTCCTATGTATTCCTCTTACCTTAATGAAGGTCTAATATTGTTTTGGAGTTGCTGATCACATACTACAGGAGAAAGACATCTATCATAGACACATAAAAGTAGAGAAAGAGCAACTGGTTCTACAGATTCTGAAGATTTGCTAAATTTATATCAGAGATAGATTGGGGGGTTTACTATATTTCTGAAGTTTGGGAGTATGCAAATAAAATCTGGCTTTGATCCATCCAGATTTCTGTATACACAAGAAGGAAAGAGAACAGCATTTAAGGAACACTGAAGAAATAGGAGGGAGCAGTCCACTGTGACTGAGAAGCACTACACACATGTTGGCAAGGAAGGTCAAAGCAGAAATTGCATCTTCATACACAGAGATTTTTACTGAGAATTAGTTGAGGTGAAAACAGCGAGGATTCAGACACTACTCTTCTCATGGAAATGAGAAATATATAGATTAGATAAACTGAAGTAGCTGATTAAAACCTTTGTTCCCCTTTTTAAAATGGTAGCCTTTCTGTTTTACTTGTCTAGATAGGCCAGAGTTCCAGTGCCCAACTCAGATTTTCCAGAGTATGGAATTTACTCTAAATTACACTAATAAAATGCCTAGTGGAGTGACATCAAAACTTAATCATATTTCTACTGCTCTGTGGTTAAATTAGCATCATTTACAGCTGAAAAATATTTAGATAAGTTTCTAAAGGCAAATTTTGGTTATTGTGATTCATTGATGAACAGTTTGCTTCTAGTTTACTTTTTTTTTAATTTACTGACAGACAACTAGAGTGATCAGATTAAGCAGGCAGACTTAATCTGCTAAATTGCACAGTGCATTTTGGCTCAACTGGACCATCTGTCCAACACTTCAGAACCGGAACATAACTTAAAAAAACCCAAAAGCGGCCTACTTCCACTGGCAGCAAATATTGTGGCACCAGCAAAGCGGTCTGGGAAACAGAAAAAAGGAAATAATAGACAATAAAAAAAATGATAAAAATATAACTTAACAACTGGAAGGAAGATGGGGAAATTCCAGTGCCACAAGCATCAGCAATTTGCTATTAACTACAAGTCCTAAAAGCCATTCAGGGCTGTAACAATAGGAATAGATATATTTTAGAAGAAAAAAAAAAAAAAGAATAAGAATAAGAAAGGGCCTGAACATATTTTGTGTTTTGGACAAGATAAAACAGCAGTTTGAGGGGAAAAAAAGATTAAAACAAAAATACTATACAAAGTCTATTAAAATTATAGGAAAAAATTATAGAAAACTCCATTCTATAACAGGCATTTTTTAGCACTAGCTTTAGTAAGTATTGCAACAAAAAATGGTAAACTAAGAACTTAAAACATATACTATAAATTTTCCATAAACCTGCTGACAGTGAGAGACCATAAACTTCGTCACTTTGGTTCCACAGCCATAAAGATAGAAGCTTTTTTTAGCTGCTGCAATTAAGACTCTATTGCACATAGCAGGAGGAACATTATGTTTTTCCAAGATTCCACAGTAACATTACAGAGAAATTGTGTTGTCTTTAGTCCAGTGAGGAAACTCCTCAAGATAGACAGCTGGAGAACAGCACCACCTACCCCACAGCTTTATAATTCTCTGGGGGAAAAAAAAAAAAAAATTAAAGCCCTTGATACCACTAGGCAAACAAGAAGCATTCTTAAAAATTCCTCAGGCTCTAAGGAGAGATAAGTTCTTCATGCTGTTATTGGGAGTTTTTAACATTTAGAGTTTTATAAATGTTAGAGTTTTATAGAGATATATACTTCTTTTTTAATCCTACTCTCAAAAAAATTACCAAAATTAGTCATGACACCAAAAGGCCAGGTCTAAGTTTTCTAATCCTAAATTTTTGGTTTACGTTGGTTTTACTGCTAAAAGAGGAGCTTCTGCTTTTCCATGTCAGATGTAAGTAGGGACTTTGAATATATTAGATCAAAATAGTTCTTACTGTAAACAGGGAACTGTGGAATACAATTATTCCACACATATTTTTTTAATTTACAACATTTAAATATATCTTCAATTTTACCTACTTTTTTTGTGTTTTTCACAAATTTAAATTGTAATTTAAAATTATCTGTGTAAACAAGAGAAATATTAGGCTTGGATGTTGGCATAGCTTTTTGATAAAGTATTTGATGCTTTAAATTTTAAGACTTCGTTTAGAGCTATTTGTGATACCATAAAATTTTAGCCAATCAGACGGAAATTTCACGCATCAGTGATGAGCTCAGACATTATAATTTCGAAGCATCTGAGCTAATCAGAAGAACATTTTTTGCTTTTCCCTCCTTAGAGATTTCTAGAGACTCTTTTTTGAAACAAGAAACCCTTTTGCTGGAGCAAATGAGGAGCAGGAACTTTAAATGTGGCAGGGAGTTGACACTGTGTGTCACAGAACTGCCTTTTGGTTTTCCTCTGAAAGTGTATCCACATTTGGCCAACTTTTCTACTGCTGAAAAAATGGCAAGTTTTTCAGAGTTAAGATTTCTAAAAGCTCTTTCCTGGCTAAGCCTGCTCCCTCCTCTTTTAGATCTTACTCCTGGACTTGACTGGGCACAGAACTTCCCAGAAGAGTGACATGCTAGAGTCCAAACAAGAATGGCTACGGAAAGTTTTCCCTGTTCATTACTCTTCTGGGGCAGAGTAAGAGTCTGGGCTTAAATGAGGATAACTGTGCCAGTTATAAGACTGAAGTCCAGTCTCTAGATGTACAGACTGAATTTCCTGAAACCGAAATGGGACACCATCTCCCTTTTCAATTTTAGCATTAGAAAACCACATGTAGAAACATACCCTTTTCTAAAGGAGACATGCTGTAACCTAACTAGCTTGTGCATTTTTTCAGTTTTTTGCACCTTAGATGGGACAGGATAATACTAAATAATTCTGCCCAACTCATACAGAATAATTGACTTACTATATACATAAAATGGGTCAAACTATCTGAATACACTGGACAAACTCAAAAGATATTAGCAAATACTGATGTTTCAAAAAGTTAGCAGATGTTTTCAGGGATGCAGAAAAAGAGAAGGAAAAAGACATTTCTCTACTTTCCTACACAAAATTTTAACTACTTGCCAACAAAGATGTTCATTGGTAGAAAAACAACAATACCATGATTTAAGGTTAAGCAACATTCTTTGCTTAATAACAAATACAACATCCTAAGAGAACACTTCTCATGGATCTAACTTCACATAAAAACAAGAATGAGCTCTGAAATGCAAAATGGGAGTTTAGTATGCCATGTTTATAGTAATTTTTTCTGTTTATATAACAGAAAAATTGAATGTAGATAGGCATCACATTTGGTAACCTCCAGCCAACTGGGACCTCCCCAGTTACCCAGGACTGCTGATAAAGGACAGAAAATGGATTGGTGAGCACTACTGTCAGTTCCCTCAGTACTCTAGGGTGGATTTCATTCAGCTCCATAGACTTGAGTGTGTCTACATAGTGCAGCAGGTTGCTGACCAATTCCCTTGGATTATGGGGGCTTCACGCTGCTCCCCATCCATTGTCTTCCAGCTCAGGGGGCTGAGTACCCTGAGGACAACTGGGTAATAGTGAGGACAACTTACTACTAAAGATTGAGTGCTTACTACTTACTTACTTACTACTACTACCTTTCTACTTACTACTTACTTACTACTAAAGATGAAAGGCATTAAGTAACTCAGCCTTTTCCTCATCCTTTGCCACTCTGTTTCCTCCCTGCATCCAATAAAAGGAGGAGATGCCTCCTTTTGCTGCTAATGTAATTTATAGAGACATCTTTAATTGTCATTTACAGCAGCAAACAGATTAAACTCTACTTGGGCTTTGGCCCTCTAATTTGCTCACTGCATAACATCATGATATCCTTGTAGTCCTCCTGAGGTCTAGAGACCCCAGGCTGGTCAGAATATATAAGGACAGCCTCAGGTGGCTCAGTGAGACTTTACTGCTATCTACAACCATCCGAGCAAAGAGTACAGAAAATACAGATACAAAAACTTCCTGGAGTGCACAGTGACAGTCCAAGGGGAAATAGGATACAAGTTGGACTATGGGAAATTCTGATTAGATATTAAGTATAATTTTTTTACCTTAAGAGTGGTTAAATACTACAAGAGGTTGTCCAGAGATGCTGGAACGCCCTGTCCTTTGAGGATGAGACTCAACTTTGAGTTCAAGATTCAACTGAACGAGTCCCTGACTAATGGTTTGGACTAGATTATATCTTGATATCCTTTCCAATTTATTCTACGATTCTATGCATCTAATAAACAGATGTGCAACAAAATACTTAGATTAATTACTCTGATGATGATAGCCTATTTTCCCCTTTTCCACAGGGTTTCAACCTTTCTGCTGCTCTTTCATCAAGACATCTGCCTTTTATAATCAGCCTGCTATTAACCCTAAATTAGTCAGGAATTAAGGAAGCTCCATGGGTAAATTAAACCTTTCCCTTAATTTATCTACTTATTGGCCTGAACAATGTATTAGTCTCAGTTCCCTATAATAATTTGAGTTAGGAAGAAAAGCAATTCTATCGGCCTCACTATACCTTCTCAGGCTTTCAGCAAATTACTCCAGTCCTTGCCCAAAATATCTTTGCTGCTCATTGCCCACCTGTTCTCAGCCATCAATGACACACCTATGTTTGAACACTCACTGAAAGTGCAGCAATAAATAATCAGCCATGTTTTGTGGCTTCCACAATACAAAATCAGCTGTCTTTTTATATGGAGATGGCTGTCTCCATCAAAACACTCATTCCAAAGTGTCCTTCAATGGGCCTAGTTCCCTTTGTCAATGTTTTTCCATATATACATACATACGATGCAGGGACATGTACAATAAAGTGACCAGTGTCCTAGTGTTTAGAAAGTACAGCCTAGCCCCAAATAGAAGAAAATGAAATATCAATCTGATGACATGACCTAGTTTCTTCACTCATTACTCTTCAGTAATGGTATGCAAATATATTACATTTGCTTTTAACACTTCCATATCCACATTTCCTTCCTAGAAGCTGATCCTCCAATTGAAAGGACTCTGTGATGAGGGTAACCCTGTCACCTCAAGCAGTTATATTTATTGTGACCCTGGATAAGTCTTCACTCAAATAGCTTGGAAAAGTCTTGGTGCTTTCAGCATCCCATTTTTATCTACCAGATACTGAGAGCAGAAGTCCTTCTGAGTGATTCATTGCTGCCACTGGTCATTCATCTGGCACATACTCTAGAGAAACAGACCTTGAAATGAATCCTTATAAGTAATTTTCTGATATGTTTGCATTTTTTATTTGAAAATGTGATAGGGATTGTATTAAATACATAGTCCTAAACAAGACTGTCCTATATATCTTCTGTGATAATTTGAATCAGTTGTTGTCTTCAGGGGAACTGATCACATTGAAGTAAGTTATGAGTTTAAGTGCTTTCCTGGATCAGGGCCTAAATCTCTGATCCTCACACACACATCGTCTCCAATCATCAGAGAAGTCCAACATTAATAGTCACAGAAGTTACATCTTATTCTTTGGGAATAACTTGCAAGCTTTAAAAAATTCTGGTTCTGTGATGTATCGTCGTTACTTCCAACAATTTTTAAAAATGACTTAACAAGCCTACAAGCACGATTAGCTGAATCTGAACCAACCACCAATGTCAAACATTCAGTTCTATAGGGATTGTTATTTGTACTCAGGAGCACCTAAGATCACCATCAGAAATTGGGTTCTCGTTGTGCTTAGTACAATGTATACTTAGAACAAAGAATGATTACTTAATAGCCCAGATTTGAATATCCAGGCTTATACCAGTGACTGAAAATAGCACCCTTAAAGAACAAGTGTCTCCATTTCTTCACAAAATTCAAATAGACTTGATGACGTATCTCCATTTTCCATTTCAAGGTTGCATTGTTTAATAAAACTGAAGTCTGTTTTCTAAACTCTAAAACTTTTGTTCAAGCTATCAAACAATTCAACATTTTGAAATGCAACAAACCTATACAGAACAAATGAATTAGCATCAACAGCAAATGTTCAAAAAATTCAGGGAGTTACAAAGTAAGCAACCACACAGGACTCTCACAAACTAACCATAATGTAACTGAAACATCAATATATGCTGCAGCTGCTGAAGCCTTCAGTTCTTGCCAGAACAATCATGAGCAA
>NW_020956570.1:167622-231680 GCF_003031625.1 Empidonax traillii
AAAAGAAAAGAAAAGAAAAGAAAAGAAAAGAAAAGAAAAGAAAAGAAAAGAAAAGAAAAGAAAAGAAAAGAAAAGAAAAGAAAAGAAAAGAAAAGAAAAGAAAAGAAAAGAAAAGAAAAGAAAAGAAAAGAAAAGAAAAGAAAAGAAAAACCAGTGTAGGAAAAAACCTAGGCTTCTTACTGAAGAAAGTTTTCAAAGTCACTTCTATGCTTCTGTAGAAAGACAAAAATGCATTGTCATCTGTCAAGCGGAACAAATAGGACTTAGTGATTCAGTAACAGTTGTGCTCTCTTGGCTGATATTAGCTTGTTTAAGGCAGGGAAGATCAAAGGAAATAACTGGATGCCAACAGAAGGGAAAAAAAAAAAGGTCAAAGTTATTTATTATTTCAGCATTCCCCTATCTTTATTTGTTCTTCCACCATTTTCATTGTTTTGTGCAACAAGATGGAGGTCTTCCTGAAACACAGCAGTCAATAATTTAATGAAATGGTTCTTTTGCAATTCAGGTTCTTCTCTAAGTTCAGAAGTCCATAAGAGCAATAGGTTTCCCATCCATAAGGGTATGTGAAATATAAAGTTGCATATTCATTTAGCGCAATGGTGTGCAAGCCACAAAAGTTATTATTAATGAATTAGAAAATCAGAAAGAACGAACAGCAATCACTGGCATTAGAAATATCAAATATAAGAATACTGATATTTGCTTTGATTTCAAACTACAGAAAAAACAGAATTTATATTAACTAGTTGCGATTTTTCCAGGAAAATAAGGTTACAGCTGCAAAACCTTTAAAAGCTGCAAACACTTTTATCTACAGACTTTTTGCACCTGTGGTAAATTAACTTACATTTTTAAGTTGTTTTTTTTTTCCTGGAGAAATACCAATAAATTTAATTTCTTATTGTGTAACTAAGATATAGGATTATTCCTAATAATTCCTAAATGAGATCTTGCCATAATCAAAACCTCAGCAATTCATGACTTGTGCAACACAACAGAGAGAAAGGGCAGATCTGTACTATGCAAAGACACTTGATACACAGACTCTCCAGCCACATTTATGCCATATCGTCTGAGTTGAGAAATGTGGAGAAAGACTGCTGCTAGCATGGTGCCACGCTCTGGAAGATTAACCAGTCTCACAGACAGCATACTGCTAATACATTGCCTTACATTGCCTTCTATACCAAGTTACTATCTCTGTATTGTGTCATATATGGACTGATTCAGGAAGTGATATAACACGATTCTTTCTACCACATTTCTTCAGATAGGATGAGGATGCTTAGAAAGGCCTCTTGACAAGAAATAAAAAACGCTCAGTAGTGTAGACCCTATTGATTCTTCTCCCTTGAGTACAAATAGTCCTGGTGCCATTAGAGCTATATGGACTGGTGACACATGACAGCCCAGAATCAATGTGGTGACTTTGTGAATGGTGCCAAGAAAGCTGGAGCCCCTACAAGGAACTTAGCACGCAGAAGTCAGTGTTGGCCACCCTCCTCAGAGGTGGCTGAGAAATGAAGAGTTGACAATGAAGATGCTGAAAGAATCTTCCTCAGGAAAGTACTGCCTTTAGTAAGCTATTGGTCAGTAAAGCTCAGGGCTGTTTCTATTCTAGTGAAAGCAGGACATACCTGCACACTCGCTTCAACTGTACTATTAACTGTTGTAACATTTCATGAGATAAGTTTGGTATGTGCCAAACAGCACTACCCTAAACTTTTCCTGAGCTTGAGACGTTGAAATTACAGAACTGTTACTACTATTTATTTTGCATTAATATACCACTTTTTGGAAACTATTAGTGCAGACGTAAGCTATTCCAGGACAATTGGTCCAGCTGCCTAGGAATAATCCTGGGTGTATTTGATTTATGTTTATAGCTAAAGTTCCTGGCTTTTAGGTTTGATCCAAAAGACTGGTTTGCAACTTGCTTGTTAGGTGACATAGTTCAAAAGCAATGCAGACTGCAAAATCCTGGGCATGCCTCATTCCCAACAGCTTCAGCATGACTTGAGTGTACACAGTGAGTAGTTGGGCACTTCTGACCTGAAATGGTCAAGGGAGCATTTGAAAGGCACCAAGGAAATATATGCCTGCTTCAGTGCTCAGGGAATTCACCTTCCTGAAAGCCAGCCTGTAAAGTCAATCTTTTGTGCTTGTCAGGGATTTAAAAAGAATAGTTTTCAAGTACAGCTCAAGTGATTTAGCAGTGAACTGTTGACAAAACTGGTTGTATCCTTCCTCCTGCCTTTGCATTCCTGCCTCTTTCCATGCTTCCCACTGGAGACTGACATTAACAAAAATATTTTATTGTTTAAGAAGGTATCACACTGGTGCAGCTCTTGAGCCAGATTAGGAGAAACTGCAGGAGCATGTGGCCAGAATGAAGAGGGAGACCACCTTATTCAACAGCAGCAAGACCTTAGATTAGTTTAACAATGCACTCAAGGAAAACAAGCCAAAGCAGAAAAGATGTAAACTTTCAGAGGTGTATTTGTCCACCACACATTCACATTGGTTATGATGAAACTGAATCAAATACACCATGGATTGCATATATCTATTACACAGCCTATTTATTTTCTATTATCTGCGTTATACTACACTGTCCTTAATAAATAATTTTGTTTTAACTAAAGATTCATTGTATGCAAAAGAAAAAGTAGTCTCTGCTTAAGTTCAAATAGTATTTTGATTTTCTTAAGTTTTTATGAGGAAGTTTGGTTCACTTTTTTCCACATTTCTATGCAAAAAAAGCAAGAGCGAGATAAACTACTTAAGGGGAACTTCTGAATATTTGTAATTAGCCAGTGTTTACAAATATTATATAAATAACTACTACTAAAATTATTTGACTCAAATTCACAATGACACTGAGTCATGATTTTCTTTTACTAGAAGAAAAATATTTAGCTAGGATATATAATATTATTTAAGTGAAATAAATATACAGTTAATTTCTATAACTAAAAATTACAGACTGACAAATCAAAAACTGTTCATCCATAGTATTAAGAATATTAAGACTTTTTTGTTCAGTTAAATGTAGTTTCCATAGGATTTAAAAGGTTACTAGAGACAAAATACTAGGACTAACACATCAGCACTTTGCTCTAAAATAGCAGCAGCCCCTGTATGCCTATGTTTGGGTTTTTCAGAGAAGGAGTGATTATCAGTAGATCAAATTACAAGAATATTTATTATCATACTATTATTGAAAGCCTACATCTACTACTGATGAAGAAAACCGCTTGCCCTTGCTTTCTATCATCATATGGTCACTGCTCATTAAACAGAAGAGTTCCATACCTGTAATATGAACTACAGTCTGCAAAATCTGCACTGCCCAGAAAGCACAGTCATAGCACCCAAGACTAGTCACACAAATCCCAACATTTGGGTCTTTAGATATTAAAAATGCTAGGATTTATTTTTTTATGTAATCTGGGTCCTGACACATAGTAACATAAATCAATAACACATTTGGAAGAATGTACAAGTGACTATTTCCATTCAAAATTTTATCCCTCAATATCCATAATTCTAATTGGATGAAATTTAGTTTGTGTTCTCTCATAAATATATCAGTGAACCATTTTTGAGAGACTGATACAGTTAATCACTGTATGTGGTTCTGAAATACAATTACTGAAAAAAAAAGGAGTTAAGAAAAAGTATTGGACAGGTGCTTTTCTTAAGCATATACCATAAATCAGTTTTATCAGTTTTAGAAATGAATCAGGAGTTAAGGTCATTCCTATTATGTAATTTGACTATGCTTAGCCATACTACAGCAGTTTCAAGTAAAGTGTAGATGGTGTGCATGCACAGAAACTGCAATGGATAAGGTTTCATTTTGGGCAATATACAAAAGTGGTTGCTCATCAGTCCACAATATATGTTGAACACTGGTGACTTGTAAAGATATCTCCAACTTCACAGTGGAATCCATGTTCCAAAAATTTCCAGCATATAACTTTACCAGTGTTCAGTGACTTCAGACATAACCTTTTTTCCCAGGCAGTTCAACCCACTCTTCCCTATATAGTGTTCTTAACTTGCTGTTCATTGCTCATGATCAAATAACACAAAACACACTTTTACGCAAAAAATAAAAACACTATTAAAAATCTACATCTGCTGTGACAAAACAAATGTATGCTGAATGCAGATGGCTATTTATTTTATCTGAGTATCCAAACTCCATAAAACCACCCTTGATAAAACTGAATGAACTTAAAAAGTGACAATTTTGCATAATGAACCTGACATCATTTTCACTCAAATCAACAAATAAAGAATCCCTACTAAATCAATCAGATTATCATCAAATAAATTTTCAATAATATCGCCCTTCTTATTCAAAGGGGGGAAAATCCACTGCTAGGGATTCCTGCTTTGAAATGTTGATTCTGAGGAAATACAGGAGTAAAAGCTGTTACACATCCTCACTGACAGAATTAGCAGTTGATTTTTTACAAGAATCTCTCAGTAATTGCTAATATTTATGCATTCAAGCAAAGAAAAAAAAGCAAAAACAAAACCATAAAAAATACTGTAGCAACGTCTGAACTCCAGCAAAGCCGAATGGTTTTTATTTTCTCAAGTGCACAGTTTCTGTTTTGAAGAATTAAACTGTCATTTATTTTAACCTCCCAGATATTGTCTGCAATTAGCAGGGATACGCTATAACACTTCTACCTATGACTGACACCTTTCATTCTCATGAATGGAAGTACATGAAGGAAAACAAAATAACCTTACCATTTTAAACACATTCTAGATTTTACAGAGCAGTGACAAAGTGTATTCACTTGCACTTCAATGCTCTCTTCTTTTAAGAGATACAGTAACTTCACAATCACATTTGACAAAACAAAACAGGCTTTCTATCAAAAGCCATCAAGTTTCAAGAAAAGATTTAGAGTAAAGAACTACCTCATCCTATAGTATTTTATTTACTTCTACCTAAATATGTTAAAAACCATCAACAAGGAGTTCATTGCTTAAAACAAATTACAGCTACAAACATTGTAATAAATAAACCAGGGTCTGAAGCTGAGATAGCACCCTATAAAAATACTGATTTTAGGAAAAGCCTTCGAACAATTTTTTCAGCCTTTCTAAAAAACTCCATATGCTGATCTTGCAATTGAATCCACAAGTCAATTGCCTTTGAGACAGAAATGGAGCACCAATTTTGATAAAACCTGAGGCCTGATCATCTTCCAGAAGCTGAAGTCTTGAAAGCACTGGCAAGGTCATCATCTCTTCAAATAAATAGAAAGATGCATATCTGCAGCTTAGTGGTTAGTAATGCCTGTCACTGCATCATCTCATCTGTTTTCCAGAATGTTTGAATTCCACATGAATTCCTTTTTTAATTCTAGCTACATACTCAGATCTTGCTCCATTTACAGCCTGTCACTAGGTAATTACATATTACGCCAAAAGAAAAATTAATCAATTGAATAACCTGCATTTTAAGGAAAATTAAAAGTAAGAATCTTTAGACGTGAACAGAGTCACAAAACAACATAACATTCCTGTATGTGTAACAGATCTAAGAGCACTTTGAGCACATGAAAATATTGTTCAATAGTCTTACATTTCCAATATCTATATATCTATGAACAATTTTTTTTTTCTGCTTTGGTTCTGGATCATCTTAAATTGCCAGAACAAGAACTTCTGAATCTTTTGGCTTTGCTACATCAGTGCCATGTACTGACAAAAAGACTGAAAAAATTAGTGAGGAGAGCCAAACTGCATGGGTGACTCTGTCAACATATCTTAGACTAATAGTTAAGCCAATCTGTAAAAGCTTTTTTCAGAGAATCATGGAATATTCTGAGTTGGAAAGGACTTTGTTTTATTTAATTCCAAAAATTCTTGCCAAAACTTCCAAACTGTATGCTTGTGTATAATGCCAGGTCAAGTTAGCAGTCCTTGCTTTTGGGATACAGAAGTTCCTTCAGACCCACAGCAAACTACCACGCACTTCATATAGTTAATAATCTGTTACACGTGATACTTAACATCAGTCCTTTCAAATGCAATTCAGTAGCCTA
Organism: Empidonax traillii; assembly: GCF_003031625.1. Lineage (NCBI taxonomy): Eukaryota > Metazoa > Chordata > Aves > Passeriformes > Tyrannidae > Empidonax > Empidonax traillii. Next base: position 173,703 of record NW_020956570.1, read on the forward strand.
AATATAGCCATTTCATGTCATTCAGGTCACCCTGGGATACCCAAGACACTACACGAGGCAGGCATATATATCCACAGAGGAGACCTAGAATCTTTGGAGCAGCCACGTGTGGGCAACTGGCAGTTACATCTCATGGGCAATTGTGCCTACATTGATCAGCACATCTATACATACGTGTACAGTATGTGTGTTTACATGTAGGCACAGCTGTGCTGTATGTCTGTCTGTATGTGTGTAGCAGTAGTATCACAATGTACCACATCTATACATACATGTGTGTGTATATCTCTGAAAGGTCTGTTTTGGGGGACAAAAGCCATCAATATTTTACTTCTATCCTTTTTATACTTATAAAACAAACACCAAAAGATAAATCAAAGTAATTTGCCAGTACAGCTTATCCATATGCAGAGGAAAAGTGTAACTTGCTACAGAAGTTCACTCACCTTAAGAATCTCTCTACCAGCATGTAAAAAGGCTTTGTTTCATCTTTTGTTGTATATATCTTTCATGTTTGTACTTCCAGGTGAAGTACTGTGTTCAGACACTGACACGTGCAATATACATTGCCCTTTCATTTGGCATTAAGGTCTTTCTTTTAGTATATGCTTTATTACCATTTCTTATATGCAATTCCAAATAAATTTCAAAGCCATTATTTGTATTTAACTTCTACCCCTTATAAATTAAAGGGATTTTATAAACATGATTTTATAAACATGAATGGATTATAGCAGTGATCCACCTTTTTTAAAAATACATATATAAAGTAATATTTAGGCATTTTTAAAAATGCATTGGTTTCTGAAATAGAGATGTCCGCTATTAGCTTTCCAAATAGAAATTGTTTTATTCCTGCATTAGCAACATATTTTAAAAAATAGCAAATTCTGATAACGTTCAAATTGAAATTTGACAAGGAGCTCTTCTCTGTAGTATTTTAATTTAATCAAAGGCAGAATAAAAGCATCAATTTTCCTTTTCAAGGCTACTGTTAAAGTTTTGCATTCAAATATTCACACCAATTCATATTTTCTTTGGGAACTTACTCAATATCTAGAACTGACTTAAAGATATGATACTCAAAGTAAACTACAAGAAAAATGTAATCACTCTACTAGTTTTCCAAAAGGAATAAAAATACAGTGTTGGAGACACCAAGGAGGCTCAGATCTACTGACACTGTATGATTCAAATGCAGTATATTAAGTTATTAGAAGATCTGATACTTAAACTAAGTGGTTTCTGGAAAAGTAAATCACTAACTAGTTGAAAACTGATGCTTAAATTTGAAACCTTTACTCAATAATGCTGTCTAAATGGGTCTTAGAGCACAACTAGATAGAAAAGGAACAGACTGGAGGTATACTGGAGGAGAAGTAAAATAAATATCTGATAGCCACTTTGGTGCAGACCCAGAATCTCCATAGCCCTGTAATATTTTCTTCAACAGCAGCTACAAATGGATGTTCAGGGAATGGAAGGAACAGCACAAGAGCATGTGATATTTCTCCTATATATTCTCCTAGCATTTATTTTCTGCTCACGGGATATGCTGAGCCTAATCCAGTTATCTATTCAACAATCCTCAATGAAACTATTTTCCAACTTGTTTTGATTCTCCCTTCAACCTGTACAAACTGGTTTTATCTGTAGTAACCTTCGTCAGGGAATCTCACAAATGCCTACTATATAGGAATTTACTTCCTTCTGCTCATTCTGAACTTACTTTGCTGAAGTTTCACTGCATGGCCTAGGCATCATTCTCTTTTTGGAAAAACAACTTAACACTTAGTTCCTATGCAATCTCTTCATTAAAACCAAAAAGGCCCATCAAATCCTCTCTGAAGACCCCCAGAGGAACCTAAACATCTCCCTGCTTTATCTCAAAAATTATTGCTTTTCGCCTTTGGTACAGCTCTAAAGCCATTCTCCCTTAGCAACTGGGTTCCCAATTTCCTGACTCAAGCAGGCTGGGATACGTAGAAGAGGCAAAACAGCATCAAAATTCTCTGTGGACAATTTGGAAGGAGTGCACTGAGCACATCTAACACAACAATACACTAAAGGAAAGCTTAACAAAAGTTCGTTTCTTACTTTTATTTTTGGTGGTGAAAGTATGATTAGAAGGAAGACTGCATTCTAGTGGTTAGAAATTTCACCAGGGAAAATGAAAACCTGCATTTTAGTTCTGCTCCCAGGACTGTTTGTGATTTATTCAAAGCTTGCTTTCATATAAAACTCACAAAATAAGTTTTAGATGAAGACTGAAATGCACAACCTAAACAATACAGGAAGATAAATTATTTCTCCTGAGGCCTATTTAAGCCTAAACAACTTCATGCAAAGTATACATGGTAGGAGAGTCCATAGCAACCAAGAGAGAACAGGAGGCTCAGAAACCTGCTGGGGCAAGGTCCATAGCCATGCCTTGGCAGCACTAAGGTAAAGTTTCTGCCTGTGAAAGAGACAGAATCTGGAAAAATTGCTCATTAAATCACTAGATCAAAATTGTTAAGTACAAAAAAGATTTATACTCCTGATAACCCTCTCTTGAAGCCATCCTTCCTTGAACATATAGCCAAATGTGAGGTCAAAGAGAGTTCTCATGTTCTCGTTATGGTCCTAGAGGAAATGATATTAACACATGCAAAACATAGAAAGGTAACTACAAAGTATTCTGTTATTTTCTGGGTAGAGAGGTTAAGGTGTTACTTTTACATGAATTATGGTTTTCCAACTGAAACACAGAAACTATTTTTCACCAAAATGTTTAGCCTCGCTGATGATTTGCTTCCTGCCCAATTTTCAACTAATGGTTATTTTAATGCCTAAACTACCAGGATAACTTTAATATTTTGGAGAGTGATGAAAACAAATGAATTCTCAAGTGGATCTGCCATATCACTCAGCTTAGCTTAGTTTTATGTATGTGCCTGTAATTGCCTGGTTGATATATCATAGAAGTACTTTGGTGCTGCAATGCCATGAAAAGCAATGGCTAGCTTGCTCCTAGTTTGTTTACTTACCCTCACTAAAGAAGGCTGCAGCAACGAATAAAAAAACATTCATCCATGACCTGTCTGTGTCTGACATGTCCAAAATTTTTCACTTCTGTATGTGCCAATCTCATATACATCCTGTAAATGCATAACGCCTCGCCCACACACTCAGTTTCACAGCACAATTTATACACTAGGACTAGACAGTGTTCTTAAAACACTTATAAACATTAAATGTGATTGACATTTTTCCTTATGCAACACAGGGAAGTTCCAGGGTTGGTCCAATATATACCATTTCAGTAACAGAGCAGGATGAAACCTAGAAAAGAGAGATAATGGTCTCCAGTTTCTTGACCTAAGTGTTTTCTCATTGAATATCATCCATCAATAAAGGGTATGACTCAAAGGCTACTACTACATAGAACATAACTTCACAGGATCCAAAATTCCAAGAAAGCTGAAACTGAAATAAGGCAACTTTTGAAAACTAGAAACTATTCAATTGATAATCCTTCCAGCCAACTGAGTAATCATATGTTTGCTGCTCAGAGGTGGTAAATATCAATGGAAATGCTTCCTGTTTAACACAGATTGTTTAAAGCACAGGAGAAGTCACTATAGCCCAGGCATCTGTCATAGCATTTCACTGGAGAGTGTGCAGCTGAACCATATGAGACTGCACTGAGAAGGGGTAGGATTAGCCAAAATAGTCTGAAAGCCACTGTAAGTGGTTTAATAAATAAATAAATAAATAAATAAATAAATAAATAAATATTTGACCCTAAGACGTATTTTCCAGTTGTGCTATGTTCTTCTTGTAGCTTCTTAGCAACATCAGTCCTCCTAGCACACTGAAAAGGCCCCAGGCAAACTACCATACACAATATTTATTCATTATTCTGCATTCACAAGGGGAAAAAAAAAGAAAAAAGATAAAAAATGTACTGAGTTAAAAATAACAGTTTATTGTTCGGCAATTTTTAAAAAATATCTTTTGCCTATATTCCAGATAAAACTTTAAATAATTAATTGTAATTGGCTTTTCTCAATATAGACAAAAATATCTAAAGATATCCAAATCACTGACATCAGTCTTCCACAGCTTTCAGCCACTCTGGGAGCCACGACTGTGTTCAATGGCTCTGCAGCCATTTCAGATAACATTCTCTGCAATGCCAGTTGGATTAAGTGATTCAACATAAAAAATGTTGAATGCTTGCCTTCCCTAGTGTGCCTGGGGATCCCAGAAGAAATACTATTTTGAGAACAAAATCGAATATTTAAAAAATTTTATCTAGATGTAGCATAATCTGACCATACTATTTCATCATAAAAATATACCTATTGCAAGATCAAATCCATTTCTAGTTTAATATAATTTAGTAGCATTGTGGTTACTCAGGTGCTAATTAAAATCTGGCTGCACTGTTTAAATCCCATCTGTTCTCTCCTCCTCTCTTACCCTGTTGGGAGATGGGTTGGAATATTCATAGCCACAAGAATAAATCATGTTCTGTAAAGATGGGTATCTGATTAATACAAGAGGAGATGCAAGAAAACATAAAGTTTTATTGCTGTTGTGCAATGATATGAACACAGTTCAGCAGAATCTTTATGAATGTCAAAATTCTTTAAAGCTTTCATCAAGGTTTGATACTTTGATAAAACAGAGATACTGCACCCTCTTAAGACTTTATAGATTTCAAGTGATTTTTGTCTCTGTTTTCCAACTTTTCAACATTCTTCTAAAATTACAGACAAATGAAACAACATTTTCTGTGCTAGTATGCTTCAAGCACCCTTCTCAATTGTTCATGCTGTTTCCCTGTTTCAACATCCAAGGATTACATTTTGTCACAAAATTGCACAGGCAATATTGTTCTTTTTGTCACAATATTGCACAGACTTCTACTGCACATGGTTGCTTCATTCCCTCAATATCCTTTTCAAAGCCAGTGTTGTCACTATCCAGGACATGAAACATAATAAGAATTGTGTCTTGGTGCTGCATGGGTGACATGAGTCCCAGCTCTGTGTGGTACAGATGCAATTTTGAGTTAGTTCATTGGTCTGGTCCACAAGGATAACATGAGAACAACCTAATAGTTTATTTACTTTGAAGGAGATGGATCATTGTAAAGTCCATTACAAATTTACATGGAACAACACTGCTGTCACTCCAAAACATCTAAATGAATGAAAAGTTTCTTGCAGGCAAATTAAATCCTACTGGAAAAGGGACAAAAACAGCATGCGTGATCGGGTTGAGCAAACCTCTCTACAAATAAGTTTGCCTCTACTTGATCATGAATAGGTAGATAGGTAAGTTGATTGTCACACTCCCTTCCTGGCTTAACACACTAAATCTCTGAAGAGTTTGCAGGTTTTTACTATGAAGAAAATAATAAAGTATTCTTGTCACAAGGATTCCTCAGTGACTAGGAGAGAATTAATTGAAACACACAAAGATTTGCCCAGAATTAATGTTTTCAGCAAATGAAGTGGTGCATCACTGCTGTGATGCCCCTGCAGTAAGAATTTATGATAGAGCATTATGATTAGTGGCAAAATTCAATGTTGCAAATGGAAAGCATAAGTGAAACAGAGCATTGCTTCAAGATGATTCACTGTAGTCCCACTGAAGACAGTAGTAGTTTGGCTTCAAACTTAAATTAGAACATTTTAAGACCTTAAAACTGAAAACTAAGAAACAACTCTTGAGCTAGTGAAGTTAGTTATAAAAGTAGTACGTTTGAATTAGAAAGGGAGTAGTCTGTAGAAAAATTGCAAAAGGGAGGCATTTGGGTAACAGCAAATATAAAATGGCACTCACTGAATATAAATCACAATCGCTACCATTTGAAATACAATTTGGAGGGGGAAAACCTCAATAAAACAATAAGCAAACAATTTTTAAAACCCCCTCAGATACATTTAATTATCCACTCAGAATAACTGTGAAACAGTTGTTCTATGATAAAATCCCATGTTATTTAAGCCAAATCATAATAAGGTACATTTTCTAGGATAAGAAGGAATTAAGTGAGGAAGATCATTAATTAAAAGCTTTTAATTAAATTAATGAAGACAACAATTATTTCAGTTAGATTTTCTAGTGCACCCAAATTCACAGAAAATACAATGTTGTAGAATGTTCTCTAGGTGATCCACTGTAGGAAAGCAATGAAGCAGAAAGTGGTATGCCCTGTGGAGGAGTAGGGTTATAAATTTCACAAAACAGCAATAAGCTGAGCTATTTCGCATAGGAAAATGGGCAATCATCCAAATTAGGTATAGGTAGATATAAATTACCTGTACTTACCTTTGATTTCACCACGGGAAAAGCTGTCTTGGAGTATTTTGTCTTAGGATATTGTTATCACAGTGTATTGCAGAAAATTTGCATGTCACAAAGATGTATTTTAAAATCAATGTAAGGACAGAAAATTTTATAAAATTTGAGAAATAATTTTAGGACTTGGCTATCAAACTCTAAGTGCTATAGCTCTACCAATTGTATCTTCAAATGGCCCTGCATGTTAACATTCTTTTGGATAGGACAGGGAGGGGCTAAGTGATAGAGAATCACTTATTAACCACAAGTCTGGTTTGTAAAAGGAACCTCCTACGTACAGCAAAAATAAATTTTGACCTTTTAAGAATATTGGTCTGAGGTGACAGCAAATTTGAAGTAAAAAACTCTTAGTGAATACATCGTAAAACATATCCTGTTCCAGTGCTTACAAAAGAGAAATCAAATACAAAGAAAGCATAAAACCACAGACTTCATGGAGGTGGGTAGTCAGCCAAAGTATTGGGATATATGCCAAGAATCTGGAATGAAAAAGGGATAAAGAGTATGAATTGTACAGATTCAGAACTGTTGAGTGAGCAATGAAATTAGAAAGCTTTATGTTTTCTGCATTAGATGGCCATTGGTCTGAAAATGATTGATGCTCATGCTTTTTTCTCACTCAACACTCTCAGTGGGTTTTGGCAGATACTTCTGCCCAATGACAATGGTGAATTACCATCATGTATAGTATCACTTGTAAGAGTGTGTTTTACCAGTGAACACAGTTTTGAAATTGCCTTTTTAATGGAAATAAACCTCTGAATTCTGGAGCACAGTAGGAATGACATTTGTTAGCAGAAATTTCAACTTTATGGGTCAGAGGAAAATAGGGTAGACATCCATAGCTCTTACGAGAAAGATAACTGGCACATGTGTACTTGCCTGACTGGCCTCTTATGAACAAAGTCTCTCAGGTAGAAATTGCTGTGTGAGACTCTGGAACTTCCCTCCTCTGAAATGAGATTTCCTCTTCACTCTCACAGTTCACAAGTGGAGTCATTAACACAGAAGAAAAAATACAAAATATGTACTCCACTCACAGATGCTGGCCTGTAGCACCCTTTCCACAACATTACCATTATTCTTATTCGCAAAGCTCTAACATTTCAGATTATTTAAAGAACAGTACTATGAATCTTACACAGAGAGAGGTCTAGTCTGGCAGCGTACCTTGTTTCTCTTGCACTATATTTTGGGCAGCATCATGTACTGGATCTTTTCCTTCATTTCAAAATCAAGCAGTTCTGCCATATTCCTTGACCACCAGTCACTAAAACTTGGCATTCAGCTTGTCATTCCTTATTTGTCTTTCAGGTCACCCCTTATTCACACTGCTAATAATACACTGGAAGAGAAAGATACTGACGCTAACCCAGGAAGCCTCTGAGCTGCAAACTGTTGGATATTGCAGGAGCATTCTTGGGAAATATTATCATAAATTGATTCTGTTCTTTAATCCTTAAATATGCATCCCCTTTTGCCACTGCTAAAGACAGGACGCTGTGCTACACAAACATGTGACGCAGTGTAGCCATTCTTTTGTTCTTGGAGTTCATTCAAATCAAACCGCTTAGCTTTTACATACTGCCTAACTTCTGTTTCAGAGATGAAATAAAATCACTTTGATCTCACAGATAAGAGAACAGAAAGTTATAAGCAGAATGCATCTCACCTATGCGAGAAAAGTAGTTTAGAAATGCTCTACATCCAGTGATGAAAATACACAGGGAAAAAGTGTTTTTTAAAAGTTGAATATACAGGCAAGGATTAGCAAGCCCATATGGTGTATTTTTAACTAGTTTATCAAAACCAGGGTAATCTCAAATTAGAGGGGAGCATGCCATAAAATCTCTGTATCATTCACAAAATTCAGTCTTGCAGATATACTTTTGTAAACACTCCTCTCCTCAGAGCACAGAAAGAGCCTTTCCTCTAGCTTCTTATATCGTAGAAACCCGACATGTTCACATGAGGTCTTGAGCCATTTCCTAAAGGGAATTCCCTCTAAAGCAAGTGTAAAGACATTCTTCTGGAAACCTCTAAAAGCTGCAAACTACTTTCAAGTGATTATTACCAGGAGCTAAAAGGTTTTGCAGAACTTGCCTGAAATCATAAAGGGCAGAAACAATGTCACAAAAGCAAGAGTATCTGTCAATACAGACACAATTTCTGAGGGCCCAGTTAAACCTAGACTTGACTACAGTAACTCATTTCCACAGCTACAGGTGACAGGCAGCCCAAAGTGACCCACGGTCATAATGACATTCTCACATTCAGAAGGAAAGAAGACATAACTGCTTCATGTTTGCAAACAGTGCTGAACACCATGATTAAAATCAAACAAGGGTAAGTGTTAAGAGAAATTAAATCAGGGGCATAACAATACACAGCTATATGAGCCCTCGAGCACAGAAAAGCAAAATGGTAACCTGTGAGTTCCCTTTATACAGCTTAACAGGACAGACACAGATCCAAACTGGGGTCTGCTCAGCCATGATCATGCCATAGGACAGGAGCACAAACACTTTACAACTGAAAGGGCAGACGTAGCTCCAAAAACGTTCCTGCAAAATCCATACCTATTTCCCCTTTTGCAGTTATTTAGATAAACTTTCATGTTATATTCACTACCATGATATCTGGATATCTGTGCTGATCCAGCCATATTTTACTTCTCTCTCAAGTGTTTTCTGTCCTAAATTTCTCTTCCCCTATCTGATATTTATGAGTATTATATTTTTCCCAAACATTCAGTAGCATGTTCCTAACCCACAATAAAAAAGGAGGAAGGGAGCAAAGGATAAGAGTTAGTACAGGAGTTATACCTTCTTCCTGGAAAAAAGGAAATTACCGCATCACTTAAATGAAAGCAAACGAGGAATTGGATTGAGAAAAACGTCAGAGCACAGATACCCTTCCCACAAATAACTCTTAACACACAGTTAAGTGTGTGCAGCATACAAGCAAACTTTCCGTGATCCCACAGGTTCTTACAACATGCACCCATTTAAATTCCTTCCCATTAACTGGAAAGTCCTACCCTAAAATCAGGAATGCACATTATTTGTGTGAGTAAGAGTGGTGGAAATGAAGATAAAAATATATCAATTTTTTTGCCTCTCACTGCAGAATATCTAGTTGTATAATTACCCAGAATTCAGAAAGAATCTTAGGCAAATTATTTTCACATGTGACACCTAAGAGTCATGACAAAAGAAGACAGTCACTATGTATCAGGAGGTATTGAAGCATTAAGGTGAGTAGACTGTAGGCAATATTGGCAAGAAATCTGATAGGATTACTGTCACTATTTGGTTACTAAAGGTTATCAAAGGAAAGAGACAGTTGTTTTTTACTTCTAGCTTCTACATGGATCAAATTAAATAACTAAGAAAAATTAAATAGGAATCAAGTTAGCTTTTGGTGATGCAATTCCATTTTCTCTCTGTAAGTGTTCCTCTGACCTTGTCTGCCGAGTAGCCAGATTTCATTTTATTCTTCAGACCCTTTGTCAGCTTCTTCTCTTTCCTAAATTATCATAGTCTTCTGTGAACTGTGGTAAAATCTCAGATATTCATGCAGCAATAGGATGATGGCACCCGTAAAAAGGTTCTAACAGCATAAATGTAGGAAGAGACCCTTTCAGAATTAGAAGACCTGTGCTGAACAGTGGGCTATCACTTGCCTGCAAGATACTAAAAGGTGACTGGATATTTGCTGTCCATGCATGTTAGAGAAGCACAGGGGGAAAAAAATGTTTTAACATCTCTACCAAACGAGGGATCTGTGGAAAATTCTGAGACACTAGGTGGTTAGGAAACACTAATGTATATTTTATGCAGATAATGCGGATAACCAAGAATGACCAAAGGCCTTTGTATGAGGGGCTGAAGGACAAAGTAAACTGGGATTGTGCTCTGAAAAAGAGGCTCCATAGAGGGAATATGACAGAAGTCAACCACATCATGAATGCCATGGAGAAAATGGGTGGGGTTTGACTCTTTACCAGTACAAGAAACCACTAAGAACCAGGTTCAACACAGAGATAATTCTTTATATGACTAATTGCTAAAGTATTTTCCAGATGCTCTAGGTTCACTTAGAATCTAAGTGAAACACAGAAAACTTAGCACATCAATCTACTAAAGTTCACTAAATACTCAAAATTTCCATTTAGATCTGGAACTTCCTAAATTAACTGAAGGCAGGAAGAGTATTAGAGGGAGCATATGCATTTGCTTTTCCTTCTTTCATGATTCTAGCATGAAAGTAGCAACACAATAGGGCTAAAAGGAAGGGAAACTACATTCTCATCATCTGGTTTTGAGCTTTTTGAAAAGAGGGGTTCCAGCACATGCGTAGAAAGAAGAAGCCTCAACACATCTTTCACGTATCCAGTGTGCCTTATTCCACAGGCTTCCAGTTACTGCTGTGTCCCCTAATTAGGCCGTGCTGTTCATAATGTGCAAATAGCTAAGGTCTGCCCAGATGCTGCACAGTCTCAGTACAAAACAAGAAAGGGGAAAGAGCGTAAAAGTGTCTCTTGTTTTTCAACAGCACTTGATTGGAGTGCAGCAGAACTGACCCCAGATTCAGCACATTGTCATGGAATGTTAACAGGCAAATACTATCATGTGCAGAGAATCATTCTAAATTCATATCTGTTTATGCAAATCCTGTCAAGCACAAATGTTTAGATAACTAAAAGTCCTTCTAATAAACCTAATTATTTTCCTCAAGTGCTCTGAACAGTAGTGATATACATGAAATAGTTGTATCCTGCTACATACTGTAATTCTTACCATTTCATACAGTTATGCATCTGGCTCTAACAAAACATTATTATTTGATTTAAGAAACATTACAGAACTGCATTATAGAAATTCTAGTGACACTGCCAGTAACTGAGGTTGTGCAAGAGCTCTTCTCATATTTTCAGTTTCCTACAACAGTGTGGGCTAAAATTTATTGCACTGCTTTGCTGTGCTGTACACAGGATAAATTTTTCCATGGATGATCTGTAATGTTCCCAAGGACAACGCTGAGAAAAGTGCATCATTTTGCCTGCATTAAAACATCCATTGTCCGTTTACTGACCATTTCAAACACTTCTGATTTATCTAGCAGAGTTTGAGCTGTATTTCAGGAAGGTCTTCAGCTTCTCTGTGAAATTCTACTTAATTTTGGTCAAATTAGATAGCTGTTATCAGCTAAAAACTCAATACAAGAATAAAATTATTCTTGAATTGTGTTCCACGTCTTTTAAGAACACTGACATCCATATCAACTTTCAGCTTAGTTAATAGCACTGCCTTTTAGTTTAATAGCACCTGAAGGTTACAGTCCTTGATTCAGAGTATTGTCATGTCACTTCTACGTCTTCCAAATCTATTCTTCTCAAATCACAGTTTATACGTTTTGCTCATCTTCTAGTCCAAACTAATTTTCTATCACATGTGACCCAAAAATAATTATATAAAATATAATACAGAACCTTATACAATTGCATAGATATTTCCCTATACGCCAGGCTGTAAAAGTCACTGAGGAGAAGGGACCTTGAGAGATTCATTAGTCCAACTCCCTTGCTCAGTTGAGCAGTTAGCCAGAGCATGTTGCTTACAACTGTGCTAAGCAAGATCTTTAATATCTCCAAGGGTGGAGACTCCGCAACCTCCCTGGGCAGCCTGTTCCAATGTTTGGCCACCCTCGCAGTAAGAGAAGGTTTTTCCTATGTTTATGTTGAATTTCCTATGTTTGAGTTTGTGCCCGTTGCCTCTCGCCCTTGGGCACCACTGAGAAGAGTCTGGCACCATCTTCTTTCTCTCTACATTATATGTAGATATACCTGCCTCCCATCAAGGTACTTATACACATTGATGAGATCCTCCTCAGACTTCTCTCCAGGTTGAACAGACACAGCTCCTTCTGCCCCTTCAATGTCCCAGTCCCTGAATCATCTTTGTGACCCTTTGACGGACCAACTCCAGGATATCTCATTTTTGTACTTTGCAACATCCACTGAAGCACCTGAGCATATTGCCTTGATTACAGCAGCATTAATAGTATCCATTCATAACCACCCAATTAACAACTACTATGCTGAAGTATGCCTACATACACTTAAACATACCTAAGTATACCTGACTTCAAGTATTTATTTGCTTTCGGGTGGGAAATCTTGTTTTATAGGGACAACTGACAATATGTCTTGCTAAGTACACTGCCTTTCAGTTTATACCATTACAATTCAGTTTTATAGTTCAGTCAGCTGTACAGCTCAGTTACTACAAACTTTAATCTTTGGGGATTTTAATCTTCATCAATTTAGTTAATACATTTCCTGTGATTTCCTCCCAAATGCTTCAACCAATGTTGATCAGACCAATTGGGTTTTCTTAATCTGGAAAGCCTGTTATCAAAGAAATAATATGATTGCTGTGGTACAATCAACTTTTGGTAGATCATTGTTTTACTTCATCTCATTTTCTCTTAACCACCTCAATTTCTCTTTACCAGTTTTTAATCCCTTTTTCCTTCAAAATGTGGTCTGAAGTTCAGCATAAAACTGAAAACAGACTGTAGTTAAGCACTCATCATCCTTCTTTATAGTTTACAGATACTGTCTTTGCCAGTATATGGCACACACAAATATATATATAAAATAAATACATTTTAAATTTACCTATATATTTACACGTCAAATATTTATGCATATATATACATCTAAAATTTACATATACATACAGTAAATACACATCATTAAATTATTTATATAGATATATACATAGCATATATAATCAAAATGTTTACAACTTTACAGATTATAAAAATATCAGCTTTGGAATCTCAAAAATAACATCTCTCAAATTACTTAATAATCCTAGTTTAAATACACTCAATTTTAAGTTTTAAGTTCTAACTTCCTGTGTAAATCAGAGGTGAAGTTGAGACTGACACTTAAGCCTCAGGATTAGATATGAATATTTAAAGTGCTGTACAATGCTAAGTGTTGAGAAAAATAAGGTTCCAAAAGATTCTAAATTCTACTAACCTAATTTTTATCCCATCCATGATCTCTAAAATAGAAAATAATACTGCTCTCTTGTCCTTATTGATTGTGAAGTGGTGTCTTATATTAAATCACCAAAATACTTAACAGAAAATAAATAAACTTACTAAGTTTCTATAATATTTTAATAGCAATATTTAAGATAAGGACCTTACCATACATTACACAATGATGACAAAACATGGAATAGGTGCTTATCAGTTACGTCTCTTGTATTTTGTGCCAGAAAAAGAGATAAGAAATATCATGCAATCATGTAGTTAGAATTCTATCCTATACTATGTATAAACAATAAATTTGAACTTAGAATGAAATAGCAGTTCTTACAGATTTTGCAGTCTTCGTAATTTTGCTTTGTTGTTCAGTACTTATCTGGTGAGCACATAACTGAAAATGTAATTAAAAGCATCTTTCTAATTAGCAGTAAGGAATCAAGTATCTGTGCATACTTTGCTTTTTGTTTTACTAAAATACAGTTTCACAGTTGAGGAAATACTTTAATGTCAATGGAGAAAACACATTGTTTCCCAGCCAACATACTGAAACATGTGCCAACAGATAGTGTCTGACACTCTAAGGAGTGTTATGTGCCATTAAGAAACAAGTTGGATGATCAAAAAAAAAAATCTTTCCTTATTCTCCAACCCAGAAAAAAATCAAAAAAATGAACGTAAAGAGGAAGGTAAGCAAAGTTTATAGAATAAGCTCAACAAACACACCACTACTTATAAAATGTCTTTAGAACTTCCTCTTCACTTGCAGTTGAGAAAGCCTATGGTCACCAAGAATTTATTTCAAACCGCTCTGTCTAGTTTCCCGTTTCTCTTCCTGAATCAAATCAGGAACTAAAAAAAAAAAGCTCCAAGCCACTGAGATACTGAGATGATGGAGTTTAGTTTTCCAGGAAAGGATTGCATTTATACTGTACTGTGTTCAGACACATATATACAAATAATAGAAGACAACAGATTTTAGATAGTCTGATGGTGACTTAAAGATGAACCTTCAAAGAAAGATCATTTTTGATATCAATAAAGACAGTTAAATTGAGGTACTGAATACAACTAATACTGTTTGCCTTCAGGGAAAATGGACATGCACAAACATCACAGGTCAGTGTTTGCCCACTAGAACAGGTTTTACATCAATATGACCAGCGAAGTCAGACACAAATCACTGCTAAAAAAATCAACAGAGAAAATCTCCCTAATCTCAGGTAATGGCTTCAAGTCAAGACACTTCCATAACCATTTATCCAGTCAATACTACAGTCATCTGCCTAGGACTCTACTTATGGAAGTATTAAGCCTTTCTTTTTCCTTTGAAAAGGTTAAAAAAAGAAAACAAACAAACAAACAAACAAAAAGGACTAAAGTCAAAGCCATAGTGAAGAAAATATGTGTTTTAGACTTACAAATGCAGCATGCAACACCGACCATATCCTTCTTGCTGCCTATTTTAAAGTTGCAATGCCACGGTCAGCACTTTCCAACACATCAAGAGGCCCACTGTCTTCAACGGGAGCACGAGGTGGAATTTTGACAACATATTTCCTTCTCATAATGCTTATTTTCTGACTTACAGCATTCTTGGCCTTCCCTTTTTTTGTAGCTCCTTCATAAACCTAAGCTGCTACTTCAGGAAGGGACAAGAAGAACTGTTGGCAGGTTGCACATTTTTTTGATCCAAGATTAAAACATGCACATATACACACCTTGCAGAGTTTTTTAGATCTGTTCCCTGATCTGTATTACAGTACAGTTCAGTAGACAGTCGAGTCTGTTCTACGGAAGGGGTGACACAGTAACTCTGTGAGAATCACCACCAGGAGAGCAGGAATGTCTCAAGTCAGTATTGCTAATAGATTCTTCACAAAATGAACCACTGCCTTAACCTATTTTCCTGCAATGTCAACAATCATGAACTGTGCCCATAGCCTCTTTGGTTGTAGTTCATTCATTTCTAAATTAGAAAAATTAATTTTAGTATAATAAAGGATATTCTTATTAGCAACTAATTTTTGGTTTTATTAATTTTTAAATATAAAATCAACTCAAATCCCCTCCACCCATGAAAAGATTTTCAAATGCACACAAAAGACATGCAAGTGGGACAAGGTCTCCTAGGTAAAAAAAAAACCAAAGCAAACCAAAAACAAACCAAAACAAAAAACCCCAACATTGCAAAAGCCTCTGTGTAAATACATACATACACGCACAACTGTATACACACAAAATTAGCAGGCACATGCAGCACATGCTCATATGCTACCTTGAAGTCAGCAATGACATAAGCATTTAATCCTACACTGTTAGCAGTGGGAAATAAGAAAATTATCATTTTAATGGCCACCTTTTCAAATCAGTTGTACTGCTTTTTGACAGTCAGCAGAATAATGTGGCATGTTAGAACAGGATATCAGAAATCATGATAAAAAGGTGATTAAAACCTAGAAGACCAGGATTTAATTTTTGTAGTCTCAAATAACTACTGGGAAAATGGAGTTTTGAAAAAACTTGGCCCAGGTCTTACAAACCATCTGTTAATCAATTATTAGTTCATCAGAGACTCTAAAACACAAACAGATATTATATGCTCTCAGTGAATTTACTGATGTCTCCTTTGTACTCAGGCTATGTGAGTATGCATGTACACTATGTTTTTACTTTATAAAAAACTGATTAGGCTCACACACTTTCTTGCTGTTTTACATGCCTGAATGGACAGAACAGGAGAAAAGGAATAATAGGTGTTACACAAACTAAACTGCTTCTGAGAATACACCTTGCCTAATATTTAAATGTAATAAAATTTCTTTTCAAATAATAAGGATTTGATTAAGAAAATAACTTTTTCAAAATCTCACCACTGTGAAAACAACATAAAACCACACATAAGTGTATATATATACACTGTATTTACACATATTTTTAAATGTGGGTTTTATCTGGGAAATATAATATTTCTCTCCCATTTCATTCCATGCTACAAGTTCTTTCCCCTAGGAAAAGAAATCATACTACCAGTATAAGGTTCATCATCTCCTGGAGTTGAACTTCCAGGCCTGAGCCCAATTTATCCATTCCTTCATTCAGATAAGATGCATATACATACAAATTATACTAGAAATCAGTGCAGGCACACATACACACTCTTTCCACCACTTAAATAATTTCTTTCAGAGATGAAACACTCAGAATTCAGAAGAGAGAAAAAAAAATTTACATTAGGTTTCATGAGCCCTCTATATTATAATGAATATACCTATAGCACCCCCTGGCCTCCAGAAAAAAAGGGAGCTGATGCAAAAATTGATACTGTAATTCTTACAGAGAATTCCTCAGGAACATAATGAGAACAAAATGAATTATCACTGTGTGACCCTTTTTGTCTCTACAAAGGAACTCTGCAAAATGATTTCTCTGGAGACTAAAGTCCATACTATGCACTTATATAAAATGTAAGGAAGAATACTTTCTTCATCCAATCCAGAGATCCTACTATGCACAGTTGACTATTCTTCCACTTCTTAATCACTGAATCACAGAACATGCTGAGTTGGAAGGGATCCATCAGGATTCTTAAGTCCAACCCTTAGCCCTGCACAGGACCATCCCCAAAAATCACACCATGTGCCCTAGAATATTGTCCAAACACATCTTGAACTCTGTCAGGCTTGGTGCTGTGACCACTTCTCTGAGGAGCCTGTTCCAGTGCCCAAATACCCTCTGGGTGAAGAACCTTTTTCTAATATCCAGCCTAAACCTCCCGTGACACAACTTGAGGCATTTTCCTTGGGTCCTGTCACTGGTCACCACAGAGAAGAGATCAGTGCCTGCCCCTCTGCTTCCCCTCATAGGAAGTTGTAGACTGCAATGAGGTCTCCCCTCTTCTCCAGGCTGAACAGGCGAAGTGATCTCAGTCACTCCTCATAGGGCTTCCCCTCAAGGCCCTTCACCATCTTCGCTGCCCTCCTTTGGACGCTCTCCAATAGTTCGTATCCAATCCTTCTTATATTGTGGTGCACAAAACTGCACACACTATTCAAGGTGAGACGCCCCAGTGCAGAGCAGATCAGGATAATCCCCTCCCTTGACTGGGTGGTGATGCTTTGCCTGATGCCCCCCAGGACAAGGATGGCCATCCTGGCTACCAGGGCACTGCTGACTCATATTCTGCTTGTCATTGACAAGGATCCCCAGGTCCATTTCCATAGCACTGCTTTCCAGCATCTCATTCTTCAGTCTGTAAGAACATCCAGGGTTGCCCCATCCCAGTTGCAGAATCCAGCATTTTCCCTTGTTGAACTTCATGTGGTTGGTGATTGCCCAGTCCTCTGATTTGTTGAGGTCTCTCTGCAGGGCCTCCCTGTCTTTGAGGGAGTCAACAATTTTTCCCAGTTTTGTATCAACTGCAAACTTGCTCAGTATCCCTTCAAGTCCTGCATCCAAGTCATTTATGAAGATGTTGAAGAGCACAGGGCCTAAGATGGAACTCCACTACTGAAAGGTCACCAATCCGATGTTATCCCACTCACTATTACCCCATTACTCTTTCTGTGCTTGACCCATGAGCCCATTGCTTACCCACCACATGATATGTTTATCCAGCTGTGGATAAACATTTTGTCCAGAAGGATCCTGTGAGAGACAGTATTGAAAGCTTTACTGAAATCCAAAAAGATGACATCAATTGGCTTCCCTTGATCAACTATGTGATCAAGGAAATCAGGTTGGATAAGCAGGACTTTTCTCTCATGAAGCCATGCTGGCTGTGACCAGTGACTGCATTGTATTTCAGGTATTTTTCAATACTTCCAGAATAATCTTCTCCATAACTTCACCAGGCACTGAAGCGAGACTGACAGGCCTGTAGTTTCCAGGGTCCTCCTTCTTGCCCTTCTTGATAATTGTGACTGCATTCACCAGCTTCCAGTCAGATGGAACCTCTATGGATCCCCAAGACCACTCAAAAATCATTGAGAGAGGTTTTGAGATGACATGAGCAGCTCTTTGAGGATTCTTGGATGAATCACATCAGGCCCTATAGATTTGTAGGGATCCAGCTGGAGCAGCAGATCCCACACAGTTTCAGGATTGACTGGGAGTTGACCAAAAGTCATGGTCCTCCAGCTCAGGGTACTGACACCCCCTTGGTCCATCATCCATGTTGAAGACAGAGGCAAAGAAAGCACTAAACACCTCTGCCTTGTCTCTATCCCTGTTTGTGAGGTGACCATCCTCATCCTGTAACAGGCCAATGGTATTTCTATACTGTCCAGTGTCAATAATATACTTGAAAAAACTCTTTCTATTGTCCCCCACATTTCTGGCAGCTTCAATTCCAGCTGAGTTTTGGCTGCACAAATTTTCTCCCTACAGCAGCAAGTAGCATCTCTGTATTTTTCCCATGCCATTTGACCGCATATTCCACTGTGCATACACCTTCCTTTTTTTGCCTTATTTTCCAAGAGGAGATTCCTGTTCACCCAAGTGGACTTCACCCTTGTCTTCTTGATTTCCAGCATTTGGGAATTCCCTGAGCAGCCTGAAGTCTGCTCTCCTCATGTCCAAACTTGAGTTTTTGATAGCACTTTTCCTCCTGTCAACACAGATTTTAAACTTGATCACCTTCTAGTTGCTGCAGCCAAGATGGCTACAATCACCACTTTGCTCACAAGGTTGCAATGACAACATTGGAAAAAACAAATTAGGAATCTGTTGATCCCCCTGATACACACTATTAAATATTCAGGATAATAGAAGGAAGAGTGGAACTAGAAACCACTAGAAACTCTGCTTTGAGACGTTAATTCTTTTTCTGATTCATCCACAGTAACACTACAGAAAGCATTGCTTTTTTTTTTCTTTTATTCCATTAGTAAAAGATGTTGCTAAGGGGACCCAGCCAAACAAACAGGCAAGAGAAGTGGGGGGAAAGGGGAGGCTTCCATCTGAGAAGACTGACACAAAAGCTGTTTTGCAAACAACTACAAATCTTTTAAAAGGTAGACAACCTTTTAAAGACAACAATAAACTGAAGATATAATGTTAAAACATTCAAGGATGTGTCTATTAATAGAACAGCTGTGCCCAGTAATACTTGTACAAGGTTGCATATTACTATAGCATTATCAGTATGAAAATGTCACGAAATTTGTCAATATAATAGGGGAAGGCCTACCTTCCACGGTCAGCATAGCGTGATAGAGGGAGACGTTGGATACTGCATATTGTTGGGGGATTTCCTTGTAAATCACTTATTTCCCATACCATCTGTCATTTGTATTGTTGCTCTTACTGTGCCTTTTCTTATCTCATTGCTGTTTCCAGTAATTTGCTCTTACCTCAACCCATCATCTTTAGCTTTCGTGCCTCCAATTCTCTCCATGCCTCCACAGGGGCACATGCTTTGGAGAGTCTCAGTGGGAGCACTAACTTGGGGTGTACCATTCCTAAACCACGACAGAGCCAAGCAGCGTATCTCCAAAACTAACTTCTTGATATGACATTAGCCCTGTGCTAATGGCATCTTCAATATAGAGAATAACGTTCAAATATGAATGTGTGTGTATGCACACACGTACATATACATGAATATATTCATTATAGAATGAAGCCTAAGTTTTTCACATTACTTGTTCAGACAAAACAAGTTCTTCTCCAAAGAAAAAAAAAACAAGTTACTTCAAAGGTAATTAAAAAAACTGCAGCTTTGTGATTCACTTCTTTCACAAGGATTTTGTGGTAGTTTGATTTACTTTGAAGTGAGAATAAGCTGCAGAAATTGAAGGCTTTTCAATTGTTCTGAATTATGCTTTTGACTTTTGAAATATCTGAAAACACTTTTGCAACCAAAACCATCTTTGAACCATGAGATTAATCAAAGTTTCCTAAACTATTCAACACTGAAAAAATAGTCAGAAACTTCTCCAACATCTGAAGATTTCACTGTTCTGGCTATGCTTCTCCTCCCTGCTCAAGACAATACGTGTGAACCTTCCTGCCACTCACAAGAGTTGTGGAAGTGGTGGAGCTGGTAGCTGCAAGTTCTAGGGAGACTTACCAACAATCTCTGCCTTCAGCAGACCCTGTCAGAGAGAAGAGCAAGGGCTACCCATAAAAGAATCAGGGAGCTATGACACAGGACAGACAGTGCAATCTTTGCCAGAACTGTCACCAGCTGAGAAGGTGCAGAGAAAACGGAGGGACAGTGACAAGGGTAGAGCCTGGACAAAAGGAGATAGAGAGTAAAAACCAAAACAGATGGCAATTAGAAGGAAATAAGCAAGAGGAAAAAGAGCAGGGACTATCAGCCAGTAGAAAGTCCATCCTTCAAAGGGACCAAAGAAGTTCCTCCTGAGCCACTCATGGAATGGTAACTGCAACTTTATGTAGAAGGTAAATAGTGCAGAAAACACTCAACTAACAATGCTGCAGCCTGTGGACTACACCTTGCAGCAGCACAGCTGAATTTGCCTTCCAGCCTGAGCCAAGCCAGAGCATGTACCACAGCATCTTTACAGCAATGCTGTGAGCAGTTCAGTTCAGCCAGGGGTGAATTCTTCCTCCATTCCCCCCTGCTTTCAGGACAAAGACAGCTCCAAGGACAAGCAATATTACTTCAAGTTTTCTTCACAAGTATTTTCTATGTTACATTCTTCAGAAAGGACAGGCTTACCAGCAGACTGCAAGAAATCCTTCATCAGGATGGAGGAGGCCTATGCGTCTTTAGCCTTCACACTGCCTTATTAACCAACCTCAACACAAAACAAAACATGACACAGACAGGGGAGGTTCCTCTACCTCATAGGTTGACATATCTAGATCAACTGAGATAATAAAGTTGTTGTTTCAAACACATACCATCAACAGAATGGAAAATCGACTTTCCCATTCTGTTTACCAAGCAATAGTGAAGAAAACTGCTGAAATCAAACAATCATGTTCTTTTATTACTATTTTATTTTAATTAAGTACTTCCAGAACAGGGTAATATCCTTCAAAGGTAGAAAAAAACCTAGAGAAGTGAGTTATTTTGCTATTTCAACTTAACAGTCATTTTAGCATAAACAGAATAGCTCTGCTATGAGGATGGGAGGGAAGAAGGGATGGGGGAAAAAAGAAGGAAGGGGGGAAAAAAGAAGGAGGGTGGGAAATAGAAGCAAAACAAGCTTTCATAAAATAGGAAATAATGTCAATATTCTCATTTACCAGACAAGATAAGATTCATAGCTTAATGTTCATGAGTGTCAAAGATTTTTCAAGCATCTGTGAACTCAGGCAATGCAGAAGATCGAAAGCACTTTGTATCAGCCCTTCATATTTCACCTGTACTATTTCTTCATGTTCCCACTGACTGCTTTTTCTAACACAGCAGGATCAAGAGTTCCATGAAGGTAAAGGAAGCAGGCTACAAAAACATTACCAATCATTGTATCCACAGAGTTTTCTTAATTCTAATATTATAACTCAGAAATGAGAAATAAGAAAAAAAAAAAGGTGTTAATGACTGCATTCTTAATGATTCTAATGGTACATATATCTTCAGTAGAACAAATACTTTCTCAAGGTAGGTTGTTTTAATACTAATATGACACTGTAAATTAATACAGTGTCAAGAACTGTAAGTTTGGTAATGAGAGTCATTCTTCAGAGACATAAACTGCGGGGAGAGATGCAAAAGACTGAAACATGAGGATTGAGAAGAGAAGCCAAAAAAGGAAACTTCATGAGAGATGTGAGATGGGTAGACAAGGTAAGGAAACAATATAAAAAGAAGAATGAGTGATAAGAAAGCAAAATTCAAGATAAAAGTGGTCATAAAAAAAGAAAGCAGCAGAAACTAGGGCCTGGATCCAGAAAAGCTCTTATGTTCTTAATTTCAAGTATGTTACTAAATATATGAAGTACACTAGAAATAAAGTTAGTGGTATATGTTGAAAGACAGGAATTTACAATCAAGGAAAGAAAAGTAAAAAATCAAAGAGCAATAATATCCAAAGAAAGAAGAAAAGATTGGCACAAGATTAGAGTGAAACAAAACACAGAATGTGAGCCATCCTTTTCATAGGGTGCTTTCTTATGAGTTTTCAGTGTTAAAGAATCTGTGGATACCCTAAAAATCATACAAAATAATTTTTCAAATCAAAACGTGCTGGAACCAACTTGGGGAAATTACATATCATTTGATAAAAGAAGAAGAGATAGTAATTTAACAAAAAAGTTTACAATCACGGAGATGCAACTGATTAACATTTTGACTGCAACAAGTTGTAAATGCTTCAAGTCCAAATCACATATATATATAGTCAACCACTTTCTCATTTTAAAGAGGCAGTTTCACAGGCATGAAAGCAACAAGTAGTAAAATCAATTGAGAGCAAACATTTGCCTAGAGAATATGAAAGGTAATTGAAAAATTTTTAAGCATACTTTATTGGCTCCTGGCAAAAATGTAACATATTATTTGAAGTAGATCTTAAAAAAAAAAAAAAAAAACTGAAGCTGCTGCCTTTAATGAGGACAATAAAAGACAAAATGTAACTCATGACAGACTGAATACAAAAACGCAATAAACCAAGTTAAAAAAAACGGTTTGAGAAGTAACTTGCAAGGGTTTTTTTTTTTATGTTAGGGTAGTAAGGGTGAGGGCCAACCATAATGAATTGGAAAAGGATTTCACAATATAAAGTGTGGGGAGAAACGGCAGCTGGGATTCAAGATCCAAAGGTTGAAGAGTATATTAAACAAATGATGGCTAAAATTTCGACCCATTTAGACTAAAAAAAGAAAAAAAAAACCAAAACAAATAAGCAAAAAAACCCCCTCAAATATGAGAGGAAAGCTGAATACTCCTTATAAGTACCTTAGGCATAAACATCAAGACCTAAAATCTATTTAAGACAAAGAAAGGAATTTGGCACTGCAAATAAATTTACTATGGAAATTACAAGCTTCTCATCAGACAGAGGAGTGAAGCTCTAGATCAGCCTGCCCATGAGAGGAAAAACAGCGTAACTGGGCTTTGAGATAAATGTGGATAAGCACTGTGAACAAATTACATGGTCTGGTTGCTATGACAGCTCAGTACTGGGTTAGCCATCCAACCTAGACTGGATTCAACAAATGAGACTATTGCAAAAATTTACCAGGATGAATTAGATGCACTATAGGGTTGCGTCTTAGCAGAGCCAAGTGCTAGTGCATTACCTAAGCAGAAATAAGTTTCTGCTTAATTCAAAATGTTTCTGTTACTCTTTAGATCAAGAGAGGTGAGCTGATTTGTGTGCAAGAAGCCCTGAAGTCACACACACTAGACTTCAATCACTAGAGACATATTTAGATTGAAAGGGGTTTTTTTGAGAGAAAGAATGTTCCACTTATATCCAAAATGTCTGGTTTTCCCTTTGATTATGTTTCTGTAACAGTAGAGGTAGCTTTAAAGCCTGGAAGTCCAGTCTTTAGAAAGTTATTTCTCTTGTCAGAGCACATACAGTGCTGAGACAAATTAGTGACTGGTTAGCTAGCTACACCAGGGAAGGAAATTGGTTAATAAAAATAATATATATTATGTATCTATGTTATTGGCTTTGTTCACAGCAGTACTGAGGTCTTATTTGGCCTGGTTTGCAGAGCAGCTGGGATGTACAAAAAACGAATTCCTTTAAGGGTTAACTGTAATCCCTGCTCCAAAAGTGTATCAAACACAAACTGGCTCCCCCCAGGGATGTTAGGCTCTGAACATAAAACTGGTTCTTTGGGCACTCTCAAGCTATGTGTCTTGAGACACATTATATTCCAACCAGGACATCAGGCCCTCACTGTCCCACCACAGACATTTACAGGGATGGACACCAACATCTGGAAATCCACCAGGAAGGCCATGCCAGGAGATCAGTGCATAACAGGCATGGTCCTACCCCAATCGTGATATCCAAAGGGGAGGACTTAAACTAGCCCAGGATTTAGCAGAACTAGAAGACACACTGTTTGTTTTACATTGGTTGAGTTGGAGGGTTGGTTAACACCAACGCATCTGATACAGGTTCAATTCATAACATATACATTTCCCAAGCACAAAAATTTTACCTTGAACATAATGAGTTGTACAATGTTTTGTCTAGTTTTCAATCCTTCAAGTTACCAAAGATTAAATTTGCTGAACAGTTTGTCTTACTCGCCTTAGTGTAATCCCTGAGGGGGAAAAAAATTAGTTGCTTTTGCCTATTGCTTGTTTAAAGAGAAAAAATATCATAATTGAATCAACATCTAATTCATGAAGTTTCTTGAGACTCTCTTGACTCAGCTTTCTCTGGACTTTTCTGTTTCATTTTTAAAGGCATTTCTACAAGTACATCCTTCATGTTGCTAGGTTTCAAGAGAAAAGAAATAAAGGAAGAAAACAAATCAATATTTTTTAAAAGACAGGTTTTTGTCAGAAGTGCAAAAGGAATTACGACAGTAATCTTCTGTTACATGTGTCAACCTTCCTTTTTCTCTAAATTTATCTTCCATTGTTTGTGATGGACACTTTGCATACAAAATTGTGCCAGTGAGCATGAGTAAACACTTTATTAAGAGAAAGACAACCCAATAAAAAATTAGCTATTGAAGTAATAATTATGAGTTCACTTAATTCATATGACAAAATTTCATTTAATTTCATTTTTCAATGCACTCTGGCTTTAAAGTCTGTGCATGTGAATGTATGAGCAAGCTCTTGTGTGTCTAGCAGCCAGGCATTAGCATGTCTTGTCTCAAACATTCTGACTGTCAGGACAGGAAAGATGTGATAGGAGGAGAGGGCCAATTTCCTGCTCACCGGTCTCATCGCCCTCCTCAACACACTTCCTGAAGAAGGGCTCAAAGGCCTGGCTGTGCATGTGTGAACAAAATGGTGGGGAAAATCCAGTTTACATAAGAGGCTGCACGGGGTTAGGTATAAAGGAAAGCAGATTGGGCATCCTTGCTCTCTTTTTCCTCTCTTTCATTCTCATTGTTTACCGCAGGTCCGGACCATTCATACAGCAGACCAGTGGGGAATCTAAGGACTGGTGATATCTTTGTTTTCTCTCTCCCTTTTCTTTCTTTATTTTTTTCCTCCCTTGCTTTGCCTGGGCAAAGCATGGCTTTCATACTGTACTCTGTACTGAAGTAGGTCGAGGGAGTGGGGAGTTTGTGGAAGTGTGTTGTGTCTTGTGAACCAGCACCCTTGAGTAATTTGTTGTGCGAGCTGAGAACTTAATGCAATGTACTGTACAAAATCCAATGGCTTTTTAGCCACCATCTTTTAGAAAGTGTACTGTAAGAATTTAAGGGCATGTTAGCCAACCGTCCAAACAGTGGGCTGGTTGCTAGAGTTAAGGCAACTATAAAATAAAGCACAAGTTTCCTGGTTCATGGTCTGGCATCTTCACAGATATTCACAGAATGTTCTGAGTTGGAAGGGACCCACAAAGATCATCAAGTCCAACTCTTAAGTGAATGGCCTGTATGAGGATTAAACCCACAACCTTGGCATTATTAGCTCTAACCAATTGAGCCAACCCACTCCCCTAGCTGATCATTGTTCAGCCTGGTGAGAATTTACAACAAACATTGCACCCCTACCAATGGGTCATGGCACTGGTACACCAACCTACACACAGAAACATCATCAAAGGCAGTCGTGTTTGTTGCAAAGCACCTGCTCAACTGGATATCGCAACACATATGACAAATTAGGACAAGAAACAAACCCATGAGAAATGTGCCCAGTTTAAATTACAGAAAGTTCAGGTTGACAGAACAATCAGACTGGCTGGGACAGAAATGGTGTCACTTCTTGTGCCATTGGTTTTCTAATGAGCACACGAAATTAAGCACACGAATAAGCAGGTTGGCAATTTATAAGAATATAGCAACGTGAGCCCACAAATACCATTCCAGTCCATCACCTCAAAATTGGTGATGCCAATAAAATGAGAGCCAGCTATGAAATGCCTCCCACCATATAACTGCAAAACAAAATCTCAGTTACTGCATTTGTGAAAATAGAACTAGTTTACCTCCACTTGAAGAATATAGAAGGCAAAGTTAAAGGTAGTTACACTTTAGTTACCCACCAAGCCTCAGAGAACAAACAAAATCTAAAGAAGATTTTAGTTTTCTGTTTGTTTGATTTTTGAACCAAGTGCTTTGAAAAAATTCAGATCTGACCAATTTTGGCTTTATGGTGTTTACGTTTAGTTGCCATAGATGATATAAGGACTGAATAGACAGTTACAATAATCCCCAAGCTAATTTGGCAAATCTAACCCATAACTGCTGTGCTACTGGAAGCCATAAAAACTGTTAATGAAAGCTATTTAGATACAAAACTAGTAGTTCTATATAGAATTGTAATTACTCTTTAAAAAACAAAATATTTGAAATGCATCTACATAATTCCAGCCTTGTTTCAATTACAGATTGCTCTGCTTTAACTACTCCATTTTTTAAAACAATCAAACACAAATTATATTTTTAGTTCCTATAGGACTTTGCACTAAAATATAGTAATAAAAATATAGAAAAATGCCACAAAAATATTTTCACGATCAAATATTACTTCCACTTTAAAAAATATCTAAGTTTTATCATTTAAATTTTAGATAGTACTTCAGTGGTGGATGGACAATATTCTGTTCTTTTGTCTGCAGTAAGTAATGGTAACCACAGAAATTATTAAAAAACTAATAGCAGAGATAGTCCAAATTATAGGTCTGTGAAATTATAAATAAAATTCCTTTTAGTAGCCGATACAGAAAAGGGCTTTTTACAGACCAAATAAATCTGAAAATACACATATGTTAGCAAAAAAAAAGTATACCTTGCAGTTGTAGTAAAATATTTAATACCAGGTAATTATTTAAAAATCTTTTTCTCCTGTTTTATTTTCTTGCTTACACTAGTTACAAAGAATCGGGTGAATGCTGCCAGACTGAGTTGCTACAGCTACTGACTCCTTGGAATGTGGGGATTTTTCCCTAAAATTAATAAAGAGGATTATTTCATTCTTGCTCATATCCATCTGTAAGAAAGCGCGCACAAATTTATTTCGCATTCATCTACAGTGCTGCTTTCCAAAGGAGGAAAAATAGAATAATATGTTGAGAAAATAAATTGTCATATTTTTAAAATGTGTCTTTTTCAGGAAAAAATACTGTGTCTAAATTCCAATTACAGTATTTAGCCAGAAATGGAAATAGCAATCTGAGTCACTGAGTGTAATTCTTGATACCAAACCTTCAACTCCTGTAGCCAACTCCCTGAGACTGTTGTAAACAGGGACATGTCCTAGCCTACCCCTCTGCTGGAAGGTTAAACCCATCTACATTTCCAGCTCCAGTCTGAATTTATTCAGAGTCACACCTGTTTGGTTTTATGTTGGCAATAACTTTCAGGACAAGTGTTCAAGTCTCATCAAGATAAACAAAATTTAAGCAAAACCATCACTTATGCCATTATGGAAGAAAAAGATTTAAAATTATCTTTCTGAAACACAAGTTATTAGTTTTTGCCATTTTTATTTAAAGTTATATGTATATGGTAGTGTGAAAGATATTAAGTGAAAACTCCACACTTTTGCTGTGCATTTTATGTTGAGAGAGATAGATAAATTTTAAAATTTTGTTTTTTCTTTTCACTACGTTTGCACTTTCATTTCCTACCAAATGATCTCATGTTTCCTTGCCACTCATAGGGCCTCAAGAGTACAACTCCACATACTGTCTATGGGACTGGGGTTTAATGTTTTTCCGTAGCCTCTGAGGTTTGCTCCCAGGAGGTTTACTTCTTCCTCCCTTCCTTCCATAAAACCTGGCATGGCCTGTGCAAGCTCCTGCACCCCCTCCTCAGCTTCTGGAGATTCTACATTGAAATTCAAATAGGGCAGCAAGATGTGTGCAGAAACTCAGTCCACATTGGCTCTGTCTCATCACTTTCTACTTACACTTCTCCCCTAGTACTCCTTTAATTATACTCTTAATTTTCTCATTCTCTTTCCCCCAGTGTCTCCCTCCACCACCATGCTACATTGTGGTGGCTGAGACAAAGAGGTGAAAGAAGTCCTGCACATGATCTGCTATTGCTTGCTCAGCAGTGACACTTCTGGTGGCACGTGCCAGGCAATGCCAGCAAGACAAGCATGGCCATCGCTCCAAACAAATGATTAATGACTGAACTGAGGCAGCAAAATGACAAGGTCTAAAATACAAGAGTGAAAGTCTAAGATTAAAGGCTATACATGACTTCTGATCTCCCTCCCAAAGTAGCAGTGAGGGAATTCTTAGAGACTTACAGGAGTGCTGTGGCTGGGAAAGACCTCAGGGCCCCTGTAATCTAGTACAACCCCCTGCTCAAGCAGGGTCACCGATAGCAGGTTACTCAGGGTCATAGCTGATTGAGTTCTGAAAATCTCCAAGAAGGGACACTCCACAACCTCTCTGGGAAACCTGTGCCACTGGTTGACTGTCCTCACAGTAAAGCTTTTTACTGACCATAATCCCTCTTCTTTATTTTTTATTATGTTCTTTTTCAAAATCAAAGATGACAGATGAGCACGAATGAAGCAAATAAACTAGTAGACAAAACAAAACAAAACCATACAACCAAGAAAAGAAGTGACAGAAGTAATAAAACAGATCCTTTAATTTTACTCATTGTATTTTACCAAGTGCAGTTCTCTGGTTACTACAGAAATTGGCACAATTATTAAGCTGGAGACTTGTGCTCACAAACCCAAGCATTAAGTTGTGGGAAGCAGCAGGGAATCCAGCTCTGAGGTGCAGTCTCAAAATTCCCATTATGTGCAAACTCATGAAGCAATAGCAAATAGGTCACACTAGGTTAGTAAATGGATTATAACCTAATGAAAAAACTTTTTTTTTTTTTAATCAGTATAAACAACCTTCAGTCCTGCTCTTGCTTCAGTTTATCATCAAAACCAATCACGCAAGCCTTTAAACCAAAGTTCTGAAAGATTGGTTCCTAAGTTTCATCCATTTTGCACAAGGAGGATGTTTTTTTCTAATTGTTTTCTGTTTCTGAGTCAGATATTTACAGATAGATTCTGTTGTGCTTCTGACACTGCAGCAATTCAACAAACACAGAATTTGGCACTTCTCTTTTTCAGCACCAGTGATGATGAGAGGAACTGCGCCGAACACCTAACATGCTCTTTGTACTTCAGCGTAATCTTTAAGTGAAATTTCTCTGTTCAAAATTTAGGTGGGGCAGGGGAAATAAGAAAGATTTTCAACAGCCCTTCAGTTAATACCTGGTCATTAGGACATAGATCACCAACAAAAAGAAAATAAAGAAATGCGCAGTAATGGCCTCAGTACCTTAAAGTGATGTGATATGGGGTCCAGCCTATAGGCCATGAAAGGAAATCAGAAGATTTCAGCTTGTTTCATTACACCTTTTTTTCAAACACCCATTCTCAAATTTTCATGTGATATCAAGGCATATCACTTAGGGACACAAACTTATAATAAGCTTATAATTACTTAAAAGATAACTACAAAACATAAAAGGAGACTCCAAAGAAAGCACAAGTAGTTTATGAAAAAGAGAAATAAAAACAAATAAAATAAAAACAAAAGTCAAACATCCACAATTAAATAGAAATTAAGTGAAACATACTTATTTCTTACTATGGGGGAGAATGATTTTTGAAAAATCATTTTTATCCAATTAAAAAAGTATATAGTTAAATTAGACAAAACCATTACTCAGTAGTAATTACCAGGTAAATTTTACCAACTGAAAGCCTGTGCTAAAAAATAGAAAGATAAGACTCTTACTTTGTACCAGGAAGCACCCCTACAATAAAATGATAAATCTCACTAAATGCATTACTTCAACATCATATACTCCAACTACTGCTCACCACCCGAGATCGAAATACAGTATTTCCCTTCATTCATACCAGAAAAATGATACACTGCCTTGAGCACATTACTGTCGTTTAACTGAAAGAAGTCCCTTCCCCATAATGTCTCAGACAATTGGTAAAAGCACCACCTTGTGAGTCCAGATAATCTTGTTTACTATTTTCCTTCTACCTAAATGATCAATTTTGACTAAGGAGCTGGGGGAGAAGGAGGGGGTCACATCATTCTTTCTCAGCGGCAGCACAGAATTTTTGGCACTGTCTATAGCACATGTTAAATAAAGAACTACTACACCTGAAATATACACCTTAAAACGTACTTTAGTCAACACTTGCAATGCTTTTGGTCTGTTTTCTGTCACATTTTTAGGCTTCTTAACAACACTGCAGAACACAGGAAAAAGGGAACATAGTAAGAAAAGTAACATTTGAAAGAGGAAAAAAATAAATCCAAATCAAAACACCTAACTTCTAAGCATTTCCATAGGTATTCCTAGGTGTGCCCAACAAAGGTTCAGGGTAAAAGTGGCATTTAAAATTGAGTGTAAGGGACAGAAACTGTAAAAACCAAGAGTTTTTTTCTGACTTACATTGCTCCCAGCAGGCTGTTGCCATTCCCTCTGCAGGGCTCTCACTGGCCAAGGGGATCACATGACAGCGGGAACCAAAATAGAAAAGTCTCGGGAGCAAGGAAGCTGAACCAGAAACACATTTACCAGAAAAGACATATCGCAGGCACAATAACACATCCTTAGGAGCAAAAGGTGATAAATTTAGATGAGAACCTAGGCTGTGCTGAAAAAGGGATAATGCCTTGAACTTTGCAATCCGGCATCAGCTACCCTTTCAATACGTGGGAAATGTTCTCTGTCATAAATCTCAGCCCATGTCTGTACATAACGAAACCTGTTAACTGCTCTAGTAAATCTCAAGAAATTACCAGACCTTGAAAGAATATAAGATCTATGAAATTTAAAAATAAATCTATTGCAGTTTAAAAATAAACTCCCACTGTTGGAACAACTTTCATTTTCAGGCTAAGGTTTCCAGTAGTTTGTTTGTAGAGAGGAAGCAATTTTTTTAAAAAGCATATGCTTTTAAGATAATCGGGCAAGCTGTAAACACATTCTGAAGATTGCTTTCAATTTTATCGTAAGTAAAAAATATGGTTACATACCTTGTAAAACATACACCATAAAACTGCAGTTATAAAAAGAGAGAAGGTGCAAAGAATCTGAAGCAAAAGCTGAACAGATGAGTTGGTGACCAAATGCAAGTTCTGTACAACAATAAAATATAGTCTGATTTTAAGGTTGCTGTTTAGTTATCCCTCTTAGAAGAGTAGCTCTTCCTGTTTTGTAAAGCTAATAGAAAATAGGTTCCAGCAAAATACTGCTCTTTGGATTACAGGAAATACATGTTACCTTTTGTAACAGTTAGTTTTTTCACCATTTACTGGTTCATTTGAAATTAGATTATAACAATTTTATGTTCTATAAAATTTCAAGCATTTCCCTGTTTCTAATGAATGTCACAACAGTTATTGTAGAAAGAGGGTTTACTGAAAAATGCAAACAGCAGTAGAGAAACTGTGATCAAGGAAAAGAGAAATATGCTGCATATTCTAACAAGAGAAGGACAGGAAAAAATTTCTTGTTATAATCCTTAAATGCAATCACCCTCACCTTGAAGTCATAAGGCAAAAATATTGAAAATCCCACCCTTTCAATGCAAATGGCTCACAGGGGCTTCTGGATAAACACAGGAGTAGAGACTCCAATGCAAAATCCTACATAGCAGACTCCCACTCTACAAGAAAAATTGAAATAATATGAAGATGAGTCAAGAAACCAACTTATTCTCCTTTAATTGAAAAGGGAAAAAGAAAATGAAGGTAATTTTTATTGATAGCAAAGTCTCAGATTAATTTTCCCAAAAAGAAATCTACACATGTATCAAAATATATACATCACTAGAGAATATCTTCAATCAAGAGGGACACTTTTAAATTAAAAAGCCAAGATCTGATTTATTCTGCAGGATATACCTCACTGTGAAAAATTCAGTTTGGCTAAGTCCACATAAACATGGTAGCATAAAAAGACCCTTTGTATCTTCCCCATTCTTATTAACAATAGTGAAACTTTGACACTGACTCAAAGTAGTAGTAGTATAGAAGAATATACTAGAGCTGTTGCCATTGGTTATTTTAATATAAAGGAAATATTTTTAAAACTACTAAATCTGAAATATTTGGTGGGAGTTTTTCCTGAAAAAAAATACATTTTGAAATGCACAGTACATATTATTGTGTACATGCTTTCAAGTATTCTACCAAATATATGACTTTTATCACTGTCGTCTTAGGAAAAGCTTTACATGACTTAAATTGGGCCATTTTGCAGGTAATTTGGCAGAATTTAAGCGGATGGAAGCTTGTCACTGATCTCAGTAAGAGACGTACTGGCACACCAAAATAAATACACACAACAATGTGTCAATTTGTCAACAATTCTGTCATAGCTCAAAAAAAATTACTGCAGAAAATTTTCTTCAGCTACATCCTGTCCATTGAGTTCAGAAACCTGTATGAAAAATCATCTCTTGGGTCAATTTTAAATGTAACAATGGCATGGTTTACCATATTTCAGAGAAGTTCTAGGGAAGTGTTCATGTCTTTCTCAGAGTATTCTCACTGTACATAACAAACATACTGCAAATCATCTCTGTGGCCAAACACACAGCTTATTTTATATACTTTTGTGTCATATTTCCCCCTATTTTATTTATTTATTATGAAAGCTGCAAAACACATAGGGTGGAGGCTATGCTACAATATTCCACCACAGGTAATAAATCAAAGGGCTGGAAATTTAATCCTATGGAAAACAAACCTATTGGCAAAGACAGTGAACTAAATGGCTAAAGGAATGCCAAATTGGGGAAATAAATGCACCCTTGTGGGATAAAAGCATGGTAGTGGGGAAGTACACCATCTACCAGTCAGAGTACAAAGCCTTGGGTCAGTGTATGCTGGAGCTTAAGAGCGAGGAATACTTGGAACACAGTAGAACATTTGTTTATGCAGTTGTAACCAGGACATCTATATTATTCCACATGCCTGTTTCCCCCAGTTTTCTTAACACCGATATGTTTATACCAATAAAGTTGTTTACACTGGAAAATACCTTAACAATCATCAAGTCCAAGTATTAAGCCAGCACTGCCAAGTCCACCACTAAAGCATGTTCCTCAGTGCCACAACTACACATCTTTTAAATACCTCCAGGAATGGGGACTCAATCACTTCCCTGGGCAGCCTGTTCTGGTGTTTGACAATCCTTCTGGTGAAGAAATTTATCCTAATATCCAACCTGAACCATCCCTGGCACAGCTGAAGGCCGTTTCTTCTCATCTTGTCACTCGTTACTAGGGAGAACTGCCACCTCTCTACACCCTCCTTTCAAGTAGTTGTAGGCAGTAATAAGGTCCCCCCTCAGCTTCCTTTTCTCCAGATTAAACACCCACAGCTCTCTCAGCCACTCCTCACAAGACTTGTGCTTTGGACCCTTCACCAGTTCGACAACCCTAACCCAATAGTTAGTAGCAAATTGCTTAAATAGGCATTCATCAAATGAGTAATTTGACAAATATTGCATTTCAATACTCCTCTTATTTTTTCAAATACTGTCCAATGTGTATTTATTAGTTTATCAAATTTCTACTGTAAGTATATCTGGAACAAACACTAATATGTTGACCTGCCCTGATAGTACATTATTATTTAAAAAAAAATCATAGATAGTTAAATAATACTATTAAAATTGGTGTGCAGAACAGTTTTATAAATTTAATTGCTAGAAACATATATCCCTATTTTATCTTCTTGTTGGGTAGCTTAATTCTGGAGATAGAAGGAACCAAGTCATTTTTTTCAAGCTGCAGGCTCACTTATATCTCAGAGTATGACTAAATTGAACCAATTTTCTTCATCAATTAATAGAATACTTAAGAAGCAAAACAGCAGGGCCAGCAAGTTATTCCACATCCATGGATAAACACAGTATTTGGGCCCCTTTTTTATTTGAAATGCTAATACATCCTCAAAATAATTTTACTTCGCCACCCCCTAAAAATTTAATTCTTACTGCTATCATCAAGTTCCCATATGTTCTAGAGGGACATTTCCCATATAGTTAGTGGGAAATTTTGATATAAATATACAGAAATATGTTAATAATATGTTCATCGTTCCCTATGCACTTAATTTAGAGCAAAAATCTATTATGCATTTTAGTCTTAACATCCAAACAGGAATAAATAATATCACTCGTTCTTAATCTCTCCTGTGTATAAATGTAATCCACAGCCACTTAAACAAACTGTAGGAATCCTTGTGCTAAAACAGGCCTTTAAGAGCCTAAAGATAATGCTCTGTATATGATGCCTCCCCTAATTTATTTGAATTCACCACACATATCTCTGTATTTTGACATGAGTTTCATCCATTTCTAAATGTACTATCTAGTTAACCCTACGGACAATGTGAATATAAATCAGGAACAGAATTAAACCATTTAATACTACATGCACACTATTCCAACATACATGCAGCTAACCTAGAATCTTGTGCAGCATGATCCTTGCAGAAGCTATGTTGCAGAGTCAGAAAATAAACAAATAAACTCAAATTTCTCCAGCAATACAGCAGCACATTAGTAGTAAAGTTCATTTAATATAAGTCGCGTATTTAGGAAAAGGAAATTGTCACTAGTCATTCATGTCAACAGCTAGATCAAAAGGAATTTCCAATACAGTTGTCATTGTTTAACTTAGCCTCTACAGGATCAATTTAAACAGAATCTGTTTAAAATGAACAATAGTTTGAGGTTCCAAAAAAATACGATGAAAACAAATACACCAACAAAGAGCACAGCTTCAAGCATGTAGCATAACCTTCAGTATGTAGCAGAAAAAAATATTGGATTTAATTATTTTGATTGCCGCAGAACTATCAGCACTTATAAATGGTTATGGGTTGTATGGGAGCTCCTGAACTCTTATTTCTCTCCCAGCATTACTGGTAGTGCTGCCAGCTCTTTTGTCCTTACAGACACGGCACGATGGGTGTAGCAGCCAGGACACCTCACCTACCTGGGCACTTTCTCTCTTCCTGGGAAGGTTAAGTTCAACAACAACCTGCACCTCCTTCCATTGGCATGAGACCTATTATTTTTATGTTATAGAAGTCAGATGTTAAAGGAGAAGAAAGGATATGCAGATAGGGAACAGTAAGAGGATTCATGGGGGAAAAAGAAGAGTGGTGCTTGAGTTTTCTATGGAGGAACTGAGAAAACTGTATAAGAGGAAAGCTCCCTCATCTGCTTCCAAAACTTTATTCATATTTGCTGAATAGAAATTTTACTAGCTGATACATTTCTGTTACCTCTCACTACTTGCTTACATCCTCTTTAAAAGGAGAGGATGAACTGTGACACACACTTGCATCCATGTGCACAGGATTATCTGCGACTTGCCAAGACAAACAACCAAACTCCACCCTACTCCTGAACACAGACTCCTGTGACTTCTGTGAGGAAAAATAGGATATACATAGTATCACCCAGAAACACAGCTGAGGCAACAGCCTTTCTCCTAAGTGGAACAAGGAACCAAATGTACAGCGAGAACCAAATAGGCAGCCATGAACCAGCAAACATCTGTATTTGTGAATCTTCAGACAGCACAGCACTGCTAGTCTAATCTACACCATATCTATTTGCCAGCACAGGCAACCATGAATACAAAAAAAAACTCTGAGCCCAGCACTCCGTGCCCTGGGTATGAAACAATATTTGAAACCTTTAGGACATACATGAGAAAACCCAAAAGCACAAAAGTTTCTCTGTAGCCAGTTGAAGGTGACAGAGCAAACTCCTATAAGTACTCTCCCGTTGGTTGAGTCAAACCCTATTTGTAATGATTAGATTTGGCAGTCAAATGTGTCATGAAATGCTTCGGTCATATCCTTCCTCTTGATAGTCTGAAGCTATTGTAGCTACTGAAGCTATCTAATCCATTTTCCCCTTTGAAGAGCAGGCAGAATTAATTACCAACTGAGCCTTACACACATCCCCACATCTTAGTGCAGGATTCCCATGATAACCCTGGAAGCAGTGCTGGAGAGCAAACCCTGTCCTCCGTATTCATTGCAATAAGGGCCATCAGGCAGTAGATAGGACAGGACATGCTGGATCAGGCAACTGATCAGTAGCAAGTCTCCAACATCATCTATCAGCAGATGTCTAGGGATGAGGGGGAACAGGTGGGTGTCCATGACATTTCTCCCCACACTTAGCCAATCTCCAGCTATTTCCATATATGGAGGAGGCTTCCTGAGCCAGATGCAGCTTCTATAAACCACAAGAAAATACGTGTATATTTTTTGGAAATGTTATTTGAGGCACAGGAACCCTCTAAGCTCTAGCTTAGCATGCTGAATTTTCAGTAAACACATTCTTGAGAAAAATCTACAAGAAGCCAAAACCTAACAGCAAAACCAGAAAGATAAATAAAACAAGGATCTTCTGTCCTGTTCTCAGTCCTACTTTACAGAACAATTTGGCAGAAACAATCAGCAAATTTATCCTTAAAAGCACTCTATATTTAAATACATATTTAAACCATTTTTTTCTATTAAAAATGGGGGGAGGGGAGGAATGCAACACCTCTCTGTTTATAAAACAGGATATAAGAAACTGAACTGCTTTAATTTTTAATATAGTTTGGGTTTTTTTTTTTAAATTACCACCTCATTTTCAGATTCTCTAAAAATATCAAAGAACAATTATTTTGAGACTTCAAAAAAAATAAAAAGGAACACACTGACAGATTTATAAGGACATGCAAAGTGATTTCTAAATTTATGGGACTGGTGTTCTTTAAGCTGCACGAAGAAATGAATGCTTCTTTAACATGCAAGCCAAGAACATTCCTTGAATCTTGCACCCTAAGTAGTTACTGCTGAGGGAAAATAAAAAATCCTTGTTCTTCGTTTGTCCTTCTGTGTCTGAAATAAACATGAATTCAAGGGGGTGGGAAACGGTATTAAGCTTATTAAATACTAATAGGTTAATTCACACTACATGAACATAACAGCCACCCTGCTCCAAGTTTGTTATGCATCTTTATCCGTGCAGCAGTTCCACCAGGCTGCTGAGGGATATACTGGTCCAATGAAGCACAACTCTGGCAAATTTACTCAATCAACAGCAACCCTGACACACATATCTTTACAGGAATCTGTCAGAGGTAGTGAATCCTTTGATGGCATGCCACTTTAACCATAACACTGCCCTTTCACTTAAATCTTTTCTCTCAGAGTTGATTACCTGCTTTTCACAACTAACTCTGTAAGAAAATTACCTGAAGGCTTCTCAGAAACACAGGCAAGTGAGCTTTGCGAGAAGGAGGAGAAGTGTGTAGCCAGAAGTGCAGTAAGAGTGGGGCAAGAAAAGGAAGAGGTGTACGTAGAGCCCTAAATAGCCAGCCTTGCTGCTGCTTGGCTGCCAAAATAGCCAGGTGAGCCTGGTCAGCACCAGCTGCAAGATTTTCCTCCAACAATAGGCTTGGCCCACTCAGGTATGCCCTCCCTTGTGGGTGGCTGTGGCAGCAATAGCAGCTACCCTGCCTTTGCAGGGCTCTGGTATGGGCAAAACAAGCAGTGAGACTCACTTGCAGGTCTGCACTGAATTCTAATGCTAAACTCTACCTAAAAGGTAGAAACTTAAGAAAATTTAAACTCATAGGAAATCGGGGGGGAGGGGGAAGAGAGAAAAGGGGACTGTTGAGTGAGCTCTTGTGTGAAACCAATGGTATGAGGTTCAACAAGGTCAAGTGTTGGGTCCAACATCTGGGTCACAACAATTCCATGCAGTGCTACAGGCTTGGGGATGAGCGGCTGGAAAGACACCCAGAAGAAAAAGGCCTGGGGGTTCTGGCTGAAAGCCAGCTGAACATGATCCAGCAGTGTGTTGAGGTGGGAAAGGAGGCCAATGGCATCCTGGCCTGTATCAAAAATAGTGTGGCCAGCAGGACAAAGGCAAAGAACAGCCCTCTGTACTTGGCAGTGGTGAGGCCACACCTTGAGTACTGTGTGCAGTTTTGGGCACCTCACTAAAAGAAAGGCATTGAGATTCTGGAGTGTGTCCAGAGAAATGCAATGGAGCTGGTGAAGGGTCTGAAGCACAAGCCTTATGAGGAGCAGCTGAGAGAGCTGAGAGTGTTTAGGTTAGAGAAAAGGAGGCTGAGAGGGGACCTTATCACTGCCTACATCTACCTGAAAGGAGGCTGTAGCCAGGTATGCAGTTGGTCTGTTCTCCCATGTAACAAGCAATAGGACAAGAAGAAATGGCCTCGAGATGCACCAGGAAAGGTTTAGATTGGATATTAGGAAAAATTTCCTCACCAAAAGAGTTATCAAGCATTAGGACAGGCTGCACAGGGAAGTCACTATCCCTGGAGTTAACTGAAAGATATTTAGAAGTTGCCCTTAGAGATTTGGTTTAATTAAGTGGTGGACTTAACAGTGCTGGGATAACAGTTGGACTCAACGGTCTTAAAGGTCCTCTCCAACCTAAATGATTCTGTCATCCTACCCCCTTGGCAAGGCAGGTAGCCCAGAACCCTTGTACTTCTGATGCTCACCAGAAGCTTTGTCTTCTCATTCCTGGACCATGCAGACAGTGATTCTGCACTTGCTTGCTGTCACATTTGGGCTAACATCCCAAGGAGAGAGCATTTCAAGACAGATCCCAAAGCACTGTAGTAGAGAGTTTTTCTGGATTTCACAAGGGACAAGGAATTCCTCCTGCATGGATGTGAAGCCCTCAGTGGGGAGAAAGGACAAAACATAAGCTCCTTGAAAATTTACTAAGTGTGCAGTGCTGTCTGGTATAAGAGCCTGGATAATCTTAGAGATTAATTTTAGTCAATTATTTTTTATTTATTTTAATTTTAGTTAAAGAGCTTAATTTTAGTTAGTGATTCAATGTTAGAGTGCACATCAGCATGGATATCCGAAGCAAAGCTGACATCCAGGCCTGAGTAATATGAAGGATAAGAGTTTTCTGCACTGTGTCAAAAAAAAAAAAAAAAAAGGGGGTGACACAGGGACAAGGAAGAGGAAAAGGAAGAGGAATTAAAGTGTTGAAAAGAATTCTGTTTACTTTAAGCTAATGTCTGAACACCTCTGAGAAATGTGCCAGGATTTTAGATTAACTGGAAAGGGGAATGAACTGAAATAGAAAAAAAAGAAAAATCAGTGTTTGTTCTGTGCTCCTCCCCTTCCTTCCACTCTTCCTAGGAGCACTAGAAAATAGTGACAAAGAGGAAATAATTAATTGCATGAAGAGGAAGTGCAGAGAAGTGCAAAAAGAAGGGAAACCCTATGGGTTACTGCCAGATTTAAGGACATTTATTTTTGCTTGCTTTCCAAATGTAATTGGAGATGATAAAATCAATAATTAGGAAAAAAAGAACAGCTTAGGAGGAAAAGCAGAATGCTGTGCTTGCATAACTGGTAACAACAAAGAATTTTCAAATCCATTAGTCATTGAGGATAGCATAAATAACACCTATTAGAGACAAACACTTGCTAGATTGTACCCTATGGCACTACTTGAGCTATCCAAAACAATCTTTGGTTTCCTAATCCAGCAGCAAAGCAGTTCCAAAAGGCACTTATCACTTCTTGGCATTTCTCATAAATTTCCACACTGATTTGGGCACATTGCAGTGATCTGAACAAACCTATTCATCAAAGTAGTAGAAGTAAAATCTCAGAGGACAGTATTTGTAGAGGATTTAAAGATTGGTCATTAAACACAGATTTGCATCACTTCTCAGATGTTAGTACTTTAGGTTTATTGAAAGCCAGTGCAAAGTATCTAGGAATGTAGGTCAACTGTGGTTGAAGGCAGGGCTTTATCCTGTAAAATAATGACTGAAAAGGTTCAAGCCACTCTGCATAACTTCTGTCGCCAGCCATACTTAAGCACCTGGTGTTAAAACATCCACTATCGTAGCCAAGCTTGCTCTTCAACTCACCCCATCTGAACACCATGAATCCACTACATATGCTTCTGGCCCTTTAGCTACAATCTCCAGAAAAATGACCCTCTACCCAGCAACGCAGCTAAAACTGCAGGAGTCACCTGCATCAATCCATCCTAAAGCTCATACTGGATCTGAGCTTCCCCAAGAGCACAGGACCACTTTTTCTCCCCAAGATTACAGATGTTTTGGTTCTCTGGTTATGCAACTAGAAATAAAAGCCTGCTGGAAAGTAGGAGGTAAGTGGTCATTTTATAACATCTGTACAGAAGTGTAGACAACGAACCCCGTGGCAAATTCTGAGCATTATCTTGTAGAGAAGAGCTATCAATCTTTACAAAAACTTATTACTATCAAGGGAGATACTGGAAGAAAGGATAAAAATAAGTAAATTACTTCTTTCCAAAGAAAGAAAAGAGGAAAGAGAGTGTTTCTGGTAATCTTCCTGTAAATTTGTATTTATTGTTAAACAACAAACGGAAGAAATA
Organism: Empidonax traillii; assembly: GCF_003031625.1. Taxonomy (NCBI): domain Eukaryota; kingdom Metazoa; phylum Chordata; class Aves; order Passeriformes; family Tyrannidae; genus Empidonax; species Empidonax traillii. The sequence goes on from NW_020956570.1 coordinate 214,653, forward strand.
CTAAAAAATTTTTTGCTGCCTAGCAATAGTTTCATGTGAATCAAACAGTATTAAATTATAGAAGAAAAAGCTCGCCAGAAATCCATGGCCCTTTCCAAAAAAACAATTATTAAATTACTAAAAGAAGTGAATTACTATGTGACAGTAAGAACAGCATTAGACTTCTTATAAAAATCATAACTTAAAAATTAATTCCAGCTGACCTGGATAGCAGCATTGCCAAATTCAGTGAAGTTATCTATAGTTACATTGCTATAACCACTTAACATTTGCAAAGAACAGAGAATTCGATAATAATATAATAGAGTAAGCTTTAAACATGCCTTACTAAACAGCCACAAGATGGAAAAGGCAACCTGCATGTTTAGATACTGCATTAATGCCCTTCCAGCCTTATTAAAAAAAAATTCTTTAAACCCTGTGTCAGTGGGTGCATGCTGCAGTTTTCCAGCTGCATAGTGATGTTCCTCCTTGGACTCTGTGAGCCATGCACTAACCTCTTGACATACTAACCTCTTGCTGGCAAAAATATCTTTAATTCTACAGTCACCTTCCATCCGCCTTTAGTTTAAAGACAATTCAGCCCAGCTTTTCCATGGTTACCACTGACTAACCACAGACTCACTCAGTGTTCCCAATAGAAAACAATAGGGGATGAAAAGAAAAAAAGGGAAAAAAGAAAAAAGAAGAAAAAGAAGAAAAAAGCAGGACAGGATCCTATACTACCTCTAGAACGGACATGTCAGTGCCTGACAGCACTGACTGCACCCTGCATAGTGTGCCCTGGCATACAAAGGGGTGCGAGAAGGGAGGGACTGGTCACTGAGCTATAAGGGAGATACCTTGTTGAGAGTGTATATTCTGGACCAGCTGAATAATGTCCACTGAAAATCCATGCTATTGTGATTCCTTGAAGAAATTAGCTAACCCAAGAATTGCAAAATCAAGAGACAAATATCTGCCTCTTTCACTGCATGGTCCAAGCTGCCTTCTCTACAGCTGAAGCACTGCTCCTCTGATGAGCTGGGAGCTTGTAGGGGGAAGCATTTGATCCTGTGAAACATGTAGAAACAAACTGAAAAAAATGCTGCATTATTTTGCAGATTTCTGCAATGAGGCACTACTCTCTTAAGGGCTTTGAGACATGGAATCATTATACAAATCTGAAGAAAACCTTTTTGTCACAAATATATGACAAGGAAAATTCCCCAATGGAAGACAAGGAAAAAAGCAAACAAAACAAACAAAGAAACAAAATTTAAAACCAAGGTACTGGCATGGATGGCCTACAAGGAAAGATATAAAATATCACATGGAGTGAAATTTAAAGGAAAAGAGGAATGAGCCTTATGAATTAATGAAGTATTTCTGACTCTGAAGAAGTCTTCCAAAGCAGTCATCAGCCAGTGTCCTGGGATTCCTAGCTCTTGGGCACATCAGACACATTAAAATAATCAAACTTATGGAAAATTCGCCATCTAAAGTAGCTTTCCATCTGTTTACTTTCTGTTCTGTTCAGAACAGTATTATGTTACTCCTTAATCAAAGAATTCTGTACGGGCAGGATTAAAGCATAACTTGTTCTGAAGCTCTGTAAAGCAGCTCTGCTATTTCTAGGACCTCGAATTCTAAATTTGAAAGCTCCCACAACCTCCACATAATGATGAACAATCCTCCTCTTATCTGATTTCTGAGGAATAGGCATCCTGAGCTCTGTGTTTTGTCCTGAATTTAAAAATAAACTTTTTTTCCCACAAATTCTGTCCTAATATTCTACCTTGTGTTGTATGGCAGGCCCAATCTCTTAATCCTTTATACCAGACAGAAAAAAAGGCTGCTCCTTTGAATGATTTACTGCCCTCTCTGAGTTTTCACTGACAGAAAGATTACTTTGTCTGGATTTTTTTAAAGAATCTTTGTATGCAACTCCTCCATACCCATGAACAAGCTTAAGGAGTGCAGACAAATGCTTCAAAGCACTATCTGTTTTCCAAGGTCTGAAACACAGATGTCTCTTTTTGGTAATGCTGCATGCCATTGACCTTACTACAAATTTGATGTCTTCCATTGGTGTACCACCCAGACATGATTTGTTAGGTAAAGGGGTGTTTTTTGTGAGTTTTTTTTAGAAGCTAGTTTCAATTTCCAGCCTTTTTTTTAGAGCTTATCTAAATATTGTTTCACTTTTCACAAATGATTTATACACAAAGATACAGCTACTTGCCAGACTGTAAAGGATCTTAACTAGTGAAGAAGAAAACATCAAATTAATTTTTCTTTTCAGTTTTGAATCTTTCCAAGTTTTCTGATTCAAGCAGAATCTTCTTTCATTTGTCTTCCTTTCTTTCCCTTCCCTTCCTTTGTCATTTTACCCATGTTTGTCAGAGAAAATTTGGAAGAACAGATTAGAACCTACCTGTATGATACGTATATTACAGTTATACTTAACTCTGAAATGTGGTCCTTTGTTTGAATAAAGATTGCACAGACTAGAATGATATGGTTGGGGGTTTATCCTCTTCAGTTTCTCTTAATTTTTAGTGTATACTTCCTTTAACTACTTAACAACAATTGCTGAAGGAGGGACCATTTTCTTTCCTCTTCTGCTAAATCATAATGATAGTTAATACATTCGATTTCATTCTATGCCACTCGTAGTTTGCCCAAACACTTTCATCCAGGAATATCTCCCAAAAAAAAGGTTAAAAGAGAGCCTGATAAAATCATGTGCAGGGGTAGGGAGATAGATAGTGTTTCTCCTCCAAGTAGAAAAGGAAAAAAATAACTTTCAAACTCTGGTGAAAAGGCAAGGCTCTTACGAACCTGCCTTGGTTTCTGGTAGCATGGCAGCATTGGAATTGGTCCATTGGTGCAAACAGGTGCAGACTAGACAATGTCTTCTAGAATTGATCAGAAGCATATGCTCAGGGAATAAGTATATATGATACTTCTGAGTACATTACTACCCTCCACATATTCTCATGTCAAAATATTCCAAAATATTTCCTGGAATGGATATGCTTCCATTCACTGACCTTGGTTTATCCACTTACTAACCATTTACATAATCTTTTCCACAAACATCTCCACATTGCCTTGAACATATGTAAACTATCATACCTGTAAATTATCCATAACATGCTTTGACATTAAGTTGCTGCATGACTCTTGCGTTATAGAAAAACAAACCCAACTTCTGTTTGTTTTGAATTTGGTTTCTGTTAGCTGAAAGAAATGATAAACAGTCAGCGTCATGCATAACTTTGCAGATTTTTATCAAATACCCCCTAATTTGTCTATTTTTAGGGTGATGAGTCTTAACCTACTCAGTTGTTCCCCATTTAATCTCAGTGCATGAACAAAATGGAGAAATTTTTGACTTAAAAGACACTGCTAACAAAGGTCCTTCTTGCAGCTCTGTAATTTGTTTGAAAAAAAAAACCTGTAAAAAAGACAATTCTTTCAGTTCTCAGACCCATTTTTTCTACAGTTTTTTCTTTTTTTTAGACCATAGCCAAGGGGTAGATACTCGTTTCTATGTTTTATATTCATATTAAATTATAGAATTATTATAGAATATAATCAAATCAAATGCGCAAAAACAAGACAAAAAATACTTGTGTCCTCAGATGAAGAATTAATTTTATCCATTTCCAAGAAAAATTTAAACAAATCAGAATCCAGAAGACTGTAACTGTGTTAGAGGATTTAAACAGAAAGGTGATGAAAAGATAAAAAAGACTCTACTAACTGGGTTTCTTTGCTCTGATGTGGAGACTGAGAACAGATATGACACTGATCTTACAACAAGTAATAGAGCACTATAAAAAAAAGTAATCAATATTGTACAGTGTCCACTAAGCGAAAAAAAATTGCAAAATAACTAAGGCTGGATACTACAAAGAGCTGTCTAACAGTCAAAGACAGGAAATGCCAAAACAGTCTATCTAAAGAGATCTGGAACCTCCTCCCCTGAGTGCTTTTAGTATCTTCCAGGGAGGCATGCTTGATCCTTTCCCAGTCTACGGAGATAAAAAAAGTGATCTTCTAAAACCCCTGTCAGGTCTGCACTTCTATGGTTTCTTACTGATGTAACACAACATGTGGCTTTAATGGGACACAGATGCTTAAAAGCATTTTATGAGTTTTGATAGCTAGCCAAAGAACCAATATATGGACCTGCAAATAGCAGGAACAGGACACAAGAGCTATTGTTCATAGTCATACGGTTTTATTTGTATGCTACTTGGTTGGAAAAAATTAAATCCTGCCTTGCTGATGTTTTCTGTTTAGGGCATACAAAGTGGAGAAATAACAGAATTGAAGCTCTTATTCCAAATTCAAAATTGCATCAAGGGGCTATCAGCACAGAACACAGAATTTGCTCTTAGGAACAGGCATAATCACAACTTTTTTCCAATTAAAACATATTTTTAGTTTTTTGTCTCTCTCTGCTTACCATTACAATTGCCATGACCTAATGGGAACTCAGGCTTCACCTTATTCACCAAAATTCACCATCTACTTCATAAATTATAAAATCACACACCTTCACTTTGCTTGTGGTAGAATTTGCTCTGATTTTGCAAGCAGAAGTATATGAGCACTGACTTTTGCATCTAATGAAAACAAGGCTCATCATTAAGGCCTTCTCATGACAGCTCTGCAGTGGTGAGTGTGAACAAGACTGTCTCACTAGACGGTGACAGGTGGCTATGGAGAGATAACACACTGGTGAACTTTAATTTGACAATGTAACTTCATTCTAGATATGCATATCTCATTTTCACTTCCTATCTACTTAGTGAAAAGAGTTAAACCCTCTGCATTAAGCAGACAACTAGAGACCTATTCTGACAGGCACCTAATTTAGGTGCTTTTCTTTAAAAACAAAAATGAACCTTCTCTGGGTCTAAGCTGCCAGCATCAGGCAAAGAATAATGGAATGTGTGAGAGTATTGTTCTGCCAGGGAGCTCATTTACCGCTAATTAAGCAGGCAAAATCCTCAAAGAGAAACAAACTTGCAAAAATCAGATACCCAAAACATTTCATTCTTCCAGGCAGATTCAAGAAGTAAAATAAACCCATATGCACATGTGCTAATTGAGAGGGAGAAAGCACCGTGCTTTTATGTGTGTAATTTTAATTAAATACTGATCTTGAGATGAAAAAATAGTCATCAGACTTTGTGGTAGTAATTCAAATTCATGTGGAAGCTATGCACAGCCTTTACACACCTTCAGGTAATGTCTACAGGGGCAGTTTAGTGACTCCTGGTTTCATTCTTGGGTGCTGATCCAGTACCATCCACTCTGCATGCATACTGTAACACTGCTGGAGTGTCTTGCAGAGAAAACCAAGTAATTTCCTCCAAGACAAGAACTAGAAGAACAGAGTTGCAGACTTTCAAAGTAAAGGAACAGCAAAGCTAAACTTAGTTATCTCTATTGTTTACATCTGTACATTTGCATTGCCACTTCACTGCATACATTTCATTTTCCTCTTGGTTCCAACTGAATAGCTCAGGTTTAAAAATTATTTCTTTCATATTTTGTTCTAAAATATTAATTACTATTTAGCTCAGAACAAGGGGCCTTGTACCAGCCAGTGTGATATATATATTTAAATCCTTACTGTTGGCCTTACATAACATTAAAATAACTGTGACATAAACTTTCACAGACCATTCAATCCCCCCATTTTGGGCATATGTTAGGCAAAGAGAAACATTTTCTGGAAGTAAACAAACAAGGTCAAAATTAAGGCTGTTGGGGATATTTTATCTCTGGAATCTACTCATTCTGAGTTTCTGATGCTGCAGAATTGCAAATGCTTTTAAAATAGCTGCTGTGTACAGTTTTTTTGGTTTAAAAAACAAACTAACATCCTTCCTTTCACAAAACTTCAGTTATGTGCAGCTTTCTTGATCCCTCGTGAAGAAGTTCACGTGAAGAACTAAGGATCCACTACAAAACCATCTTCTGTCCCTTCTCTTACAGTCTTTCTTAGGCTGGTGCTTTTTCACACATAACTCTTCCTACTTTTTCTTTCTTAGCCAGTTTTAGTGTTTACTGCTTAGCCTTCTGACTGGAGTTCATCTTCTCATAGACACTAGAATAGAACTTTTTTTTCACCATTCCAGTCCTTTCTATCTATGCCTTGCTCCCTTCCTCATTCCTTACCCCAATCTCTTTGTCCAGCTGATACAGACCACTAAATCCTGGGTGTTTCTAGCCAGCAGAGTAACCCAGTATTCAGTTTTCACTGTCCCATAAGCCTCCAGTTCCTGTATTTTGTGGCCTTCTATAACAAGATCCCTTGTCCTAGTCTCTTGCCTTGGTCCCTGGACCAAATTCAAAGTCTCCTCTGTTATTCTTTCAAATTTTATTATTTTGTATTATAATTTTATAAAGCATTGACAATGAAGAAAAAGAGCCCCTGGTCTTTGTAGTGATATCCAGAGCCAGCATAGCCAACAACAGTTTGAGAACTTCAGTTACAGGAGACATCTGCTCAGCCCTGAACTGTCCCAGCCTGGGCACACAGAGATAAACTATAGGGAATAAGGCTGAAAACAGCTAGCAACCATGAGCATTTTTGAATTATGTTTTCTTTGAGCAGCTTACAGCTTTGCCAGATTTGGTCTGATTTTGCAGAGATAAAAGCTGTCCTTTAGCCAGTGGCCACTTCTCTTCCAAGTGTCAAGTCTCCACGCAAAATACAGATGCACTCAGGCAAGAAAGTTTCCTTTAATGAGAGCCAAACAGGACTTGAAAATACCTTTGGCAGCCCACACAGTATATGTGAAAAAAATCCATTAGGATCCACATTTTCTACATTAATATAAAGCCTACATTAACTCTCCTCCCACTCATGAGATCATGAAATCATGACCTGCAGATCAAAAATCCCACAGCTACATTTAGAATTCCATAAAGAGGAGATTTCTCAATCCTTTTAAAAAAAAAAAAAAATTGGGGGACTAATTTTGATGAATTTCTACATGAAGCACTTCAGCACTCCAGCATGAGAAGTCAGATTTCAACTCAGACAGTTATAGTTTGTATTATAAGCATCTGAAAACAAAGACTCTAATGGGAAGTGTCAGACAACTTTAATAGGTGGGGCTGATATAACCACTTTATCATAGGGAAACACACTACACATGCAGGGAGATCAGCCATAAAATAACCTCCTTCCCGTTATTGCCCTGAAGGTCCAGTAGCTCCCACACTTCAGACCACTTGAATTTTGGCAGCCCAGTGACTAACAGCCAGAAGCACAATTTCAAGCTGATGATAAAACACGAACCTCTCAAAACAACTCATAACGGCTTTTTCAGCTTCTAATTTTCAAAGGGTGAAATTACCAGTAGTTGTACACTTGCTGCTACATTATATGTTCTAAGTCATCAGTACTTTCTGGAAATTTCTCCAAACCTAAACCTGTAGCTGATAGTTTTCAATACACTCAATAACCACACTGAATCTAGACCATAGTTATTATGTATTACTAAGGGTAAGGTTATCTCACAGGTACTTCCCCAGCCCAGTGCACTGTGTAAACGACTATTTTGGTGCCAATGGGTATTTCTGGATTTCTGCAACATGTAACTTCACAGGGAGCTGCACACTATGTATTTTGCTTGGAGTACAGTAGATAAGCTGTCATTGCTGCTTTGGGAAAAGGGCACCCTACATCTTACTGATTATTGCTCCAAAGCCAATTCTCCCAAAAGCAGGCATAGGCAGAGTCCTGCTCTGATAGTCTAGAACACAAATTCACAATAGGTATAGCACAGAAAAACCTACATTGACTTACAGTATATATAAACATAGACATGCAATTAAGTCACAACAGATACAAATCAAAACAGAAACAAAGCAAAAAAATAATTAATTACCTACTATGACAGATTCATACCTGCAGGCTTCTCATTCTAAAGCAAAAAGCCAGGAGAGAGAATATTCAAATTTCTTGTCCATTTGGGTGGCTTCTTTGCACATGTTCCTGAATTTTCAGCTGTGATGAGATCCTCTCATTGGCAGTCACCAAGAGGCTGATATGACCATGAAATGAGGAAACACAGTGAATGAAAAATAAGGTACTAGCACCACCATTTGCTGAGGGCTGGAAAAACTAGCAGAAACTTTAGGAGACCATGTAGACCTATTTTTATAATGCTAGCTGCTTTTAACTCACTTACCATTGCTGCTATTGAAGATGCTTTATCAAAACATGCTTACAGCATTAATTACTTGCCAGGAAAGTCTTAATGAAGTCCAGATGATTATTTTTATTCCCAGCACTATAAATCTTTAAATGTAGAAACAGTTTCAAACAAGGGGGTTTATTTGAGTTAAACAGAAATATTATTGAGAGCTAAACATGCATTAGAAGTAACTGAAATAAGTGGACTGAGACAGTTTGGGACAATTACTTTCCCCCTGGAAAACACCTATTTTTCTGTCATGCCTTTTCATCTCAACACTTAGAAATGTGGGGTTTCTGTGAAGTGACCCTGGAAGGGATGAGCTCTCTGCTGCCAATAGGGCCCTTCCCCACTGTCACATGGAGTTTCCATTTCTGCCTCCTGTTTTCTGAAGCAATTCAAGTTCAGTTCTAAGAAAGAGGAGGTCTGTGAAGCAGAAAAGTAGCACAAATCTTATTTAAGTAGTTTAAAGGAGCACAGTCTGATTTTAAAAGATACTTGTTAAGAAATAGATTTTGACACCTGCATTGAAAAGTGCAAATGAGATTCAGAATTGATGTAGACTTTTAAAAACTAATTTGCTTCTGCTTTCTCTACTGTCTGCTAGTTTTATTTTGTTCTTCTTCAGCAACAGATGTAGCTGTTACAGATGACAGCCATCAAATCAATTCATAAAAATGGATGCATGAAACTTTTCACACTTTTGAGGAAAAACTTCTGTGGAGGAGAAATGCTTTAATGTGTGACAAAAATAGTTCTACAATTATTATTCTTTATAGATTTAACAGAAGCATTTTTATTGCATTTACACATTGATAAACTTTTCTGTTATCAAGACATTACTGTTGGTCCTAATGACCTAATAAATGTCCCTTCTACAAAGTTTTTTAAGTCATATTTTTAAGTCCTTACTCTGGCTTGTTCCTCCTTATTAAAAAAAAAAAAATTAAAAAATCATTAGATTTAGCTCTGTCATAAATAAAGAGCAAGAAATAGCTATTCCATCTCATACTGATATTATCTGATGCCTGCTCAATGCAAAGTAAGTTCAGAAGGGGGTGTGGAATAAAAACTCAAGTGTATATTCCTCCAGTGTATCTTCCACCATTTTTTAACTCTTCTTGAAAACTATTTAGACTAGGCTCACCACCCCAAGATTATTGTTGCAAATCTGTAGTTTATTGCAACATCCATCATCAGTCTTAGGCACTCTCACTCCAACAGAAATCAGAAATCAGGTTAAAAAATTTGCATAATTAGGAGCCTCTGTTTTGTTGCTCATTTTCCGTTCTCACTTGAGGACTTTTTGGAGAGGCCACTTTTCTTTGGGATTGGTGAGGGAGATACACTTGAATTTGGAAAGATGTATTAGTCCAAGGAACCAACTTCTTCTAGATCGATCATGGTGAACAAGCCCTTCCTTCACAGCTGCTTGAAGTGAGTCCTTGTGGGACAGGAATCAGGGTGCCAATATTCAACTTTTCTCCCCTCATCCCTCTGGTGACACTAAGGACAAAGAATGATAGCACAAACCCTCAAAGGTCTGTCAGACAGTGGAAAACTGTGGTAGAGCAGGCTGCCAGATAAACACCCTCTGTATCCTCCAGGGACATTGAAAGAAAGAGATTGATGTGATGGCTAAAACTCTCGGCTTTGGGCCCGAAAATACTGCCAGCTTGACTCTCTTCAAACCACTTTGGAGAAGCTGACATGTCCTTAGATATAAGACTGTAGCTTTGCACACACTAGTCTCTGAGTGCCACACGTATGTATTCAAGTGCTGTTAATATGTGCTTACATGTTCACGTATGCAGTCAGAGTACAGTTTGCTCTATAAACTGGGGAAAAATTACCATCTTACTTGTTTGGCAGCCTGCAGATATCAACTACCTCTCTACAGTAATGCTGACATTCGTGTTGATTCTGCTCAAACAAGCACTTAAACCAGAAATACTTCTGCTCATTTGCAGCTTAATAAGGGAACAGAAGTAGACAATAACGCAAACACTAAATCAGGATTTAACAAACAATAATGAATTGTTTTTTCAAGCTTCTGAAATGGACAGTATTTGAGCACAGAATAATTAGCAGCCATTTTCAGTAATCATTTATTTATAGGAACTCTGTAAGTAGATATATTCAGCATTATTAACGAGGATTTTTGTGCAGTTTTTTCACACAGCATTTTTATTCTAACAAGCTACTCCCATCTCTATTAAGAAATTGTTATATCCTGCATTAAAGTCAGACTAAAGCTTAATTCCTTTAAGGTTTGTGGAAAACCATGACAGTGGTTTTCACTTTTATTTGAAAAGCAGATCATGGATGTAAAAAACCATCATCCTTATGAAAGAAGTGACTGCAGATAATGGATGCCAGAACTGCGGCAAATGAGAGGACAAAAGACATGGCTAAGACACCCGCAGCTTAGGAGGGGGAGCAGCTTCCCTCTTTCAAATAAATAATGTACATTTCTGGTACTTCAGAAAAGCAAAATGGATGTGAAAAGAATAAATATGCCACTTGTCTATTAAGACAGAACATCTAGTTTTCATCATAGTTTTACTGGGAGCTGTGAGTTCCTGAAATTTCTACAAAAACAAAAGCTACCTACATCTTGAAATGCTGTTTGTTCTTTGGTATGAGAAATGCTGCAACAGACTCAAAATACTCCCTCAGGGCAGACATGGCACGGAGAGATTTAGATCAGCGTAGTGATGCAACTATTCAAGCTGACCGCAGAGTTAAACATGTCCAGCGGATGGTATCGCAGGCAATCACGTTTAGAGGATGACATTATTTTTAATTCTTTTCTTAAAAGGGATATAAGTAAGATTGTGATAAATAAATCAACTCCTTACTGAGAACATAAGGAAATTTCTTCATGCTGACTGATAAGCTTTTCCTGTGCAAAAGTTTTTCCTTCTTCGCATAGGAAAGTTACTCTACAAGTGTCCCCTGTCTCTGGCACCCAGTCCAGGCCCTTTTTTTCAGTGAGCATCACCATGAGAGAGCGTCAGTCAGCTCCACTGTGACCGGTCCCACAGCCAGGTTTGCCAGGTCAGCACTCTAAAGAAAGTAAACTGCGTAAAACCTTTTCAGATTTAGGTAATTTGAAAACAGGTAAACAGTTGAAGTTTTATTCTACAGTCTGAAATGTAAACCTCTAAGCAAAATAACTGTTTACCTTAGAAGTAGTGTCACTTTTAATCAGCCAGTTTAACTTTTTGGAAGAGTTGTTTGACTAAAGTAAAAGTAAACAACATTTTAAAGGGCTTAAAACATATAGTTTTATTTATACCAAGTTTATGTTGCCAAGATACCCAAAGAAGTCCCAGTGAAAAAGTTTCACTAGGAAAGTTGATATTACTGTTTGCACCATAAAATTTCATTAAAGGTTTTGTAATTGATACACAACAGATGCATCTATTAAAGCAGTGTATTTTCCTTTCAAAGCAACAAATGAACTTATGACTGCCCAGGTCACTTAGTTTGTGTACTGACAGCCTGGGTTTTCAGTAGTTGACCTTTATCAGATTGGCTGACTGACAGCAATTTGGTCGGTCATTCTGTTAAAGGCAAATGTGTATTTCTTGGCCCCAGAATAAAAATGTTAATTGGTTAACACTGTATCAGTCCCTATTTCAGTTATATACCCTTTCGCTGGTGATGGTAGAATCAAGTCTCTTTACCCTGCTATTTAGCTAAATTACTAGCATTAAAATTAAACAAGATTGAAATCAATAATTGCATTCAGAAAATTTATACTAAAGCTATAAATAGAACCCAGTTCTATGAGCTATTACCAACAGGGACTGAAAACTGCAGGGTATTCAAAGGAAATTTCTACACTAATAACTAACAACATTCTAATAAATGCCCACATCTTCTTAGCACAATTAACATGACTCTGCAATGGGACTCTTTTTGATGCCTACATTGATACAAAACATGGTATAATGTTTTCAACAGGTTAAACTCACCTGGTCCTAACAGGGCAACTTCTGATCCTCTTGGGATTGAACACATTCAGCTTCTAAGGATGTTCCTCCTTCCACAGGTACTTCCACCAAGTGGCCAGCCACTGCTGGTTAACAATGCTGGGCTTGCCTCTTTGCATCTGACAGGTGATCTAAACCAAATGACATCGGAAAAGGCAGCTACTTGATATACCATGTAAAATATGTCAATTCTTCAGTTCTGTGATAGTGACCAACTTACTGAATTAGTTAGTCATCCTTTCGAAGCCCTGACAGAACATCTTCGGGAGTACCGGCATGACACTGTTTGGCAACAGCCTCCAAGTCTCGCTGTGTAATAGCAACAGCACTGGTGGCATTTTACTTCATGATTCTTTTGGCTGTTCCTTCTTTATACAGTCAGTATTTTCCCATCAGTTGTTCTGAATCTGCATTTTGTCACTGACAGTTGCTGACTGCTTCCCAAATAAAAGCATGGTGCTGACTTTTACGTATTAGCTGGTTTATCTGACTGGCAAATAGTTGTCACAAATGTATGCAGCATCCCTGAAAACATATCAGATCAGTGTTCTCAGGCTTTTTCCTACAAAGCCAACTCCTAAATTGTATTATGCACTGGCATTCATACTTCTTCATTATTTCTTACCTTACTAGCATGTTTCCCTGCTTCTCAATAGCTAGCCAGTAAAACATCTGCAGTAAGTAATCATTTTAGTTTTCTGCTAGTATATAGTAACAGACTAAAACATACAAGTACACATGCAATATAATGCAATAAAAAAACTGCTCTTGAAAATTTAAGGCATTTTTTATTTCACTTTATTTGGACTACTTAAGACTTCTGAGCAGAGGAAAAAACACTTAAAAGCAGTTAAATATGAAATTCCCCAGCAGCCAAAGCATTTAACTTATTGCTAGATATAATTTCTATAGTTTTTAGTTTTTCAGCCTTTTTTTGTGACTCTGAAAAACTGCAGTGTTAGTTTGTTATGGATAAAGTTTTAAAAACAACTATAAATAAAATACCGAACTACAGCTTTTAATGGTAAAGGTGAGAATAGAAACAATATGGCAAAATACTGCTCTATAGCTATTTATATTGTTGAAAATATTACTAACCTTTGACAAATCTCTGATACATAATTATGTACTTCTGGATGGAAAAAAATCCCTGAACTCCATCTATTCCAGTCCCTTTCTTATGATAGGAATGATCAGCTTCTCTCCAGGCTTGTACACCCCACTGATAGTCCTGCCAGATCTTGATCACGGCTACTACTGCAAGTTCCCCTGACAGACTTTCCCAGCCTAATGACCTTATTTACCTTATTTCAGCAAATAAGCCCCTCCTTTTCTGCCTGTGTGTTACTGGCCTACCCATGTGCTCTTTACCTTTTTTTTTTTTTTTTTTTTGCAAGCTGTTATCATTCCTCTACTAATTATCTTTTAAAGAGTAACAGAAATTGACTGTTACTAAGTAATTTGCCTTCAGTGGCAAGATGAAGCACTACAGGACACCATAATATACCGAAAAAATGTCATTTGTTTCAAGCAGGCATTTTGTCCGGATTTCAAGAATAATAAAACACCATATAATTGATCTTAATGCGAATTGTCTGTAGCTGAGTTCAACATGGCAAACACCACCTTATCTTATTTGACGAACACACACCACAGACTCGTGACTGGAAATCGCTACAGCGTAGAACTCAAAGACCATCACCTGTCTGGATGTATATAAGGAATATACATTAAACTGGTGTGGAGACTTCAGTAATTTGGGTGGTTATTCTACATCAGCACCACTTTATTCTGCACCAGAAGCTCTTTTCTACTTTACAATCTGGTCCCATTTCCTCATTGCACACCTCTGTGCCACTAGCATCCTGATCCCTCAGGCCAACCATTCCCACCACCCCAGAGAGCTTGCTAGAGGAAACAATATTCACTTACCTCCTGCTGGCTGGCTGATACTCTGGGGCTTTTAGAACTGGTTTTTTTTGTTTTTTTTTTTTTTAATAGACAGGTTTTGGGGTGAAAGGTGTAACCCCTCCTTTAGATTGAAGCTGAGATTTCTGCCATTTTTTTTAGAGCTCATGTTGTTTTTCATATGGAACTAAGAAAACCAACATGCCCAGCTGGAAAATTATGTTAAGCTTACAGGAGAGACAAACCCAAATATATTCTGTGATAATTAGATCTCAGATTTTGATATTTTAACTACTCTTAAAGAGAAATTCAGTCGCCTAATGTAGGTTATAACAGGTTGCTCCAGCTAAGACCATCCCACACAGGGGAGTTTTCTCTTTGCTGCCACTTGAGCCTACTGATGTCAAAAAGCACCCCATATTTAGGATTATTTAGAAGTGTTTGTGACAATAATATTCAGACACTTTACAGGGGAGGGTGAAAACAATCTTAAAATTGATAAATGTGATTCCTGCATAATTCCAACCCCCTTTCTACATGGTCTATCAAACAGACTGGAGTTTAAGTGATGGCATTCAAACTGCAACTGAGTTGAACTGCTTTTCATACGTTTTGTCAAGAAATGCATCGTTTCAGAGAAGCAAACGTAGTTACTTTAGCAACAATCGTGCTCTATCAGGAAATGCAGCTGAGAAATGAGCACAGGAAAAGCAGTGAAATATCAGGTCCAGATGCAGCACAGATGTGCGGCTTGGCACCAGGTCAGAATGAGAAGATACAGTGATCTATCCACCTTATACTTTGTTTCATTTTTCAGCAAGTTACTTCATTTTAGTTCCTCTGCATGTAAAGATGGAAACAAGAGGCCAGCAGAACTTTCTCAAGTACTTTGAGATCCTACCATAGACAGTACTATGTTGGAGCACAGTGTTATTATTATTAATTATTAATCACAAGTAACTATTAATTAAATTTGCTGGTATTTAATTATATTCTTAGATATTAGTAATTTTTGTTGAAACATTTGCAAATAAATGCATTTATTAGAAATACGTCAGCATTACCATTTTGTTATTAATATGACTATTATTAGGTGGACAACACTGTGTGTGTTTTCTGTTCAACATGCCATAGTATTTTTGTTAGTATTCTGACACTTTCCTTTACAACGTTAATTTAATTTGCATATGGGCAGTGGTGCTAAACCTGCATTTAGGGTCTACAGGACATGCAATGATTAAGGATTTGACAGCATTACCATGATGCTCATGAGTTAGAGCTTTCACAGTAGGCTCTTAAAAAGTAATGAAGATGGTTAAAAAAAAAATATTGTCACACCTGAGTCCCTTTATTCTTCTCCAGGAACACAATTCCAGCTTCCCAAAGTACAGGAAGGAATGTCATAATTTTGGGCAATTACACAACTGCTGCAATTTTTCACTCACATTATAAAATATGACTGTTATCACGAGAAAGCTTTTTCTGTTTAACACTGAGTAACAAGGTCACTAACCTGTGCCTAGCTGAGAAACAGCAGAGTGGTAAAGCCACTTCTGGCTACAACTGTAAGACAAGTATAGCCTCATTTGTGAAATATTTATTTAAAGTGAAATATTTATTTATTATGTTGAGAAATTTATTTTCCAAGGTAGTTCAATTTCCCACTGAAAGAATGTGGCCAAAAGTCTCTATAAGAAACTTTTCAAGACAGCTGGTTCAAAGATTCTTTAACATTAATAGACTGCAATTTTGGGGATGTGAAATTTCCAATCTGTCTTAGAAATAAACAGCATTACAGTTTACGTTAAGCTAAATGCAAAACTAAAAAGAAATAACATAACATGGTATTCACAGTTTTTTCTAAAGAAAAAATCAACAAATTATAGGGAATTTTTTACATAATCAAATATAAAATCATGAGCTGTTGTGTTTAATCTATGAAAATTTTAAAGAATTTGGTGGGTGGGCAACTGTAATTATCATTCTTTTAAACAAAATAAAAACATTAGTGCTTAACCATAGAACAGAAAGGAACCTTCTCCTACTATAAAAAATTATATTTTTCCATTGCAAAAGAAAAAGCTTGCAAAGGTATTTTGGGGGTATAAAGGCAGATGTATGTAAAAAAATTTCTTCCACCTTCTAAAATTTAAAATTATTCTGATATTCATAGAGTTTTGCAGAATCTGATTTACGCAAGTGCTAATCAGTCATAAAACGTGACAATCTTACAGGATCTGGGATGGCAAATGGGGTGTATCCAGTTACTAGAGCACTGGGATTTGTAAAACGGAACAATAAAGCACTTGATATTCATTAAATTTTTCAAGGCAGTAGGGTAGACAGTAATTGTATGTTGGGAGAACTACCACTGTTAAGGATTTGCAGTAATTACCAGCAAGTTTTTCTTCCTGTAAGAAGCATTAATTTACTACACTTACTAGTCTGTTTTGTTGAGTAAAGTCTTTGTGCTGGTATAACCATAATTATCTTTCTTTGAATATACATAGAAAATACTTTTAAAATTCTGTTTCATTTAGAAACTATAAAATCAATTTCCTTACCATATGGAGGAGACACAGGATTCTCAGCTGTTATCCAAACCTGAAGAAACCTCCTTCCGGGTTTCACAACATACCGAATGGAGATTCCTCAATAAAGTGTTTCATCCAGCCAAGGCAAACTCACCAAAACACCAGCCACAAGCCCAAAGTGACATATTGCCACTCTTGCTTCTCCCCACCTTCTCCCATCACTGGAACTTGGAAGGATCAAGAACTCTAAGAGTGGGAAGTGACTTTTCTCCATTATTACTCTTTTTCATGGAAAAGGCCAGCTTCTGAGCATTTTGCAGTTTTCCAAATAGATTCACCACTATTTTAGCTCCTTGGGAGACTCATTTCCTG